>NW_028274813.1:50387803-50539318 GCF_037043125.1 Eumetopias jubatus
GTGTGTGGCACTGATCTATTCACTAGCCTGATCATATTTGATCATATTCTGCTTTTTTTGTATTGTTCTGTTTTTGTTTTTATCTTTTTTTTTCTCTTTCTTTTTCTTTCTTTCCCTTTCTCTTCCCCTGGTTTCAGGTCTTTTCTGATTTGTATAGAGTATATTTGCAGGGGACATTGTTATCCAGTTAGCATTTTGTTCTCTCATTTATCTGTTCTCCTCTGGACAAAATGACAAGACGAAAAAAATCACCTCAGCATAAAGAACAAGAGGTATTACCATCTGCCAGGGACCTACTCAATATGGACATTAGTATGATGTCGGACCTAGAGTTCAGAATCATGACTTTAAAGATACAAGCTGGGCTTGAAAAAAGTATGGAAGTTATTAGAGAAACGCTTTCTGGAGAAATAAAAGAACTAAAATCTAACCAAGTTGAAATCAAAAAGGCTATTGATGAGGTGCAATCAAAAATGGGGGCACTAACTGCTAGGATAAATGAGGCAGAAGAGAGAATCAGTGATATAGAAGACCAAATGATGGAAAATAAAGAGGCTGAGAAAAAGAGAAACAATTACAGGATCACGAGGGCAGAATTCGAGAGATAAGCGATACGATAAGACGAAACAACATTAGAATAATTGGGATCCCAGAAGAAGAGGAAAGAGAGAGAGGGGCAGAAGGTATATTGGAGCAAATAATAGCAGAGGACTTCCCTAATGTGAGGAAGGAAACAGGCATCAAAATCCAGGAGGCACAGAGAAACCCTCTCAAAATCAATAATAATAAGTCAACACCCCAACATCTAATAGTAAAACTTACGAGTCTCAGAGACAAAGAGAAAATCCTGAAAGCAGCTCGGGAGAAGAAATATGTAACCTACAATGGTAGAAATATTAGATTGGCAACAGACCTATCCACAGAGACCTGGCAGGCCTGAAAGGAGTGGCAAGATATCTTCAGAGCACTAAACGGGAAAAATGCAGCCAAGAATACTATATCCAGCTAGGCTGTCATTGAAAATAGAAGGAGAGGTAAAAAGCTTCCAGAACAAACAAAAACTAAAGGAATTTGCAAACACGAAACCAGCCCTCCAAGAAATATTGAATGGGGTCCTCTAAGCAAAGAGAGAGCCTAAAAGCAGCATAGATCAAAAAGGAACACACACAATATACAGTCACAGTCACCTTACAGGCAACACAATGGCACTAAATTCATACCTATCAATAGTTACCCTGAATGTAAATGGGCTAAATGCCCCAATCAAAAGACACAGGCTATCAGATTGGATTAAAAAACAAGACCCATCCATATACTATCTGCAAGAGACTCATTTTAGACCCAAAGACACCCCACATTGAAAGTGAGGGGGTGGAAAACCATTTACCATGCTAATGGACACCAAAAGAAAGCTGGGGTGGCAATCCTTATATCAGAACAATTAGATTTTAAATCAAAGACTGTAATAAGAGATGAGGAAGGACACTATATCCTACTTAAAGGGTCTATCCAACAAGAAGATCTAACAATTGTAAATATCTATGCCCCTAACATGGGAGCAGCCAATTATATAAGGCAATTAATAACAAAAGTGAAGACACACATTGACAACAATACAATAATAGTGGGGGACTTTAACAGCCCCCCTCACGAAAATGGACAGATCATCTAAACAAAAGATCAACAAGGAAATAAAGACTTTAAATGACACACTGGACCAAATGGACTTCACAGATATATTCAGATCATTCCATCCCAAAGCAATGGAATACACATTCTTCTCTAGTGCCCATGGAACATTCTCCAGAATTGATCACATCCTAGGTCACAAATCAGGTCTCAACCGGTACCAAAATATTGGGGTTATTCCCTGCATAATTTCAGACCACAATGCTTTGAAACTAGAACTCAATCACAAGAGGAAAGTCGGAAAGAACTCAAATACATGGAGGCTAAAGAGCATCCTACTAAAGAATGAATGGGTCAACTAGGAAATTAAAGAGGAATTAAAAAAATTCATGGAAACCAATGAAAATGAAAACACAACTGTTCAAAATCTTTGGGATACAGGAAAGGCAGTCCTGAGAGGAATGTATATAGCAATACAAGCCTTTCACAAGAAAAAAGAAAGTCTCAAATACACAACCTAACCCAACACCTAAAGGAGCTGGAGAAAGAACAGCAAATAAAGCCTAAACCCAGCAGGAGAAGAGAAATAATAAAGATCAGACCAGAAATCAATGAAATGGAAACCAAAAGAACAGTAGAACAGATCAACGAAACTAGGAGCTGGTTCTTTGAAAGAATTAACAAGATTGATAAACCCCTGGCCATACTTATCCAAAAGAAAAGGGAAATCACCCAAATCAACAAAATCATGAATGAAAGAGGAGAGATCATAACCAATACCAAAGAAATACAAACAATTATAAGAACATATTATGAGCAACACTATGCCAGCAAATTAGATAACCTGGAAGAAATGGGTGCATTCCTAGAGATGTATCAACTACCAAAACTGAACCAGGAAGAAATAGAAAACCTGAACAGACCTATAACCACTAAGGAAATGGAAGCAGTCATCAAAAATCTCCCAACAAACAAAGGCCCAGGGCCAGATGGCTTCCCAGGGGAATTCTATCAGACATTTAAAGAAGAATTAATATCTGTTCTCCTGAAACTGTTCCAAAAAATTGAAATGGAAGGAAAACTTCCAAACTCATTTTATGAGGCCACCATTACCTTGATCCCAAAACCAGACAAAGACCCCATCAAAAAGGAGAATTACAGACCAATATCCTTGATGAACATGGATGCAAAAATTCTCACCAAAATACTAGCCAGTAGGATCCAACAGTACATTAAAAGGATTATTCACCACGACCAAGTGGGATTTATCCCTGGGCTGCAAGGCTGGTTCAACATCCGCAAATCAATCAACATGATACAATACATTAACAAAAGAAAGAACAAGAATCATATGATCCTCTCAATAGATGCAGAAAAAGCATTTGACAAAGTACAGCATCCTTTCTTGATCAAAACTCTTCAGAGTATAGGGATAGAGGGTACATACCTCATTATCAGAAAAGCCATCTATGAAAAACCTACAGCGAATATCATTCTCAATGGGGAAAAGCTGAGAGCTTTTCCCCTAAGGTCAGGAACAAGGCAGGGATGTCCAATCTCACCACTGCTATTCAACATAGTATTAAGGTCCTAGCCACAGCACTCAGACAACAAAAAGAAATCAAAGGCATCCAAATTGGCAAAGAGGAAGTCAAACTCTCACTCTTTGCAGATGATATGATACTGTATGTGGAAAACCCAAAAGACTCCACCCCAAAACTGCTAGAACTCATACAGGAATTCAGTAAAGTAGCAGGCTATAAAATCAATGCACAGAAATTAGTGGCATTCCTATACACCAACAACAAGACAGAAGAGAAACAAATCAAGGAGTCGATCCCATTTACAATTGCACCCAAAACCATAAGATACCTAGGAATAAATTTAACCAAAGAGGCAAAGGATCTGTACTCAGAAAACTATAAAATACTCATGAAAGAAATTGAAGAAGACACAAAGAAATGGAAAAACGTTCCATGCTCATGGATTGGAAGAACCAACATTGTGAAGATGTCAATGCTACCTAGAGCAATCTACACATTCAATGCAATCCCCATCAAAATACCATCCCCTTTTTTCAAAGAAATGGAACAAATAATCCTAAAATTTGTATGGAACCAGAAGAGACCCCGAATAGCCAGAGGAATATTCAAAAAGAAAAGCAAAGCTGGCGGCATCACAATTCCAGACTTCCAGCTCTATTACAAAGCTGTCATCATGAAGACAGTATGGTACTGGCACAAAAACAGACACATAGAACAATGGAACAGAATAGAGAGCCCAGAAATGGACCCTCAACTCTATGGTCAACTCATCTTTGACAAAGCAGGAAAGAATGTCCAGTCTCTTCAACAAATGGTGTTGGGAAAATTGGACAGCCACATGCAGAAGAATGAAACTGGACCATTTCCTTACACCACACACAAAAATAGACTCCAAATGGTTGAAAGACCTAAACGTGAGACAGGAGTCCATCCAAATCCTAAAGGAGAACACAGGTAGCAACCTCTTCAACCTCAGCCGCAGCAACTTCTTCCTAGAAACATCGCCAAAGGCAAGGGAAGCAAGGGCAAAAATGAACTATTGGGATTTCATCAAGATAAAAAGCTTTTGCACAGCAAAAGAAACAGTCCACAAAACCAAAAGACAACCGACAGAATGGGAGAAGATATTTGCAAATGACATATCAGATAAAGGGCTAGTATCCAAAGTCTATAAAGAACTTATCCAACTCAACACCCAAAGAACAAATAATCCAATCAAGAAATGGGCAGAAGACATGAACAGACATTTTTCCAAAGAAGACATCCAAATGGCCAACAGACACATGAAAAGTGCTCAACATCGCTCGGCATCAGGGAAATCCAAATCAAAACCTCAATGAGATACCACCTCACACCAGTCAGAATGGCTAAAATTAACAAGTCAGGAAACGACAGATTTGGTGGGGATGTGGAGAAAGGGGAACCCTCCTACACTGTTGGTGGGAATGCAAGCTGGTGCAACCCCTCTGGAAAACAGTATGGAGGTTCTTCAAACAGTTGAAAATAGAGCTACCCTACAATCTAGCAATTGCACTACTGGGTATTTACCACAAAGATACAAATGTAGGGATCTGAAGGGGTATGTGCACCCCGATGTTTACAGCAGCAATGTCCACAATAGCCAAACTGTGGAAAGAGCCAAGATGTCGATCAACAGATGAATGGATAAAGAATAGGTGGTATATATACACAATGGAATATTATGCAGCCATCAAAAGGAATGAGATCTTGCCATTTGCAACGACATGGATGGAACTGGAGGGTGTTATGCTGAGTGAAATAAGTCAATCAGAGAAAGACATGTATCATATGACCTCACTGATATGAGGAAGTCTCAATCTCAGGAAACAAACTGAGTGTTGCTGGAGTGGTGGGGGGTGGGAGGGATGGGGTGGCTGGGTGATAGACATTGGGGAGGGTATGTGCTATGGTGAGCGCTGTGAATTGTGCAAAACTGTTGAATCACAGATCTGTACTTCTGAAACAAATAATGCAACATATGTTAAGAAAATAGAAAAAGAAGAAGATAGCAGGAGGGGAAGAATGAAGGGGAGTAAGTCAGAGGGGGACACGAACCATGAGAGACGATGGACTCTGAAAAACAAACTGAGGGTTCTAGAGGGGAGGAGGGTAGGGGGATGGTTTAGCCTGGTGATGGGTATTAAAGAGGGCACATTCTGCGTGGAGCACTGAGTGTTATGCACAAACAATGAATCATGGGACACTACATCAAAACTAATGATGTAATATATGGTGATCAACATAACAATAAAAAAATTAAAAAAAAAAGAACCCTGATGAGTAATTAGTTTGTATTTACTAAGGCAAGATGAAGAAAAACTGAATAAGAAGTAGAGAACCGTGTTCTGGGAATAAAACAGTTTTAAGTAAAGGGACAGGTATTACAAAGAATAACTGTAATGGACTTCACCCAAGAACTGAAGAGCTCCCTGAAATGAGGAAAAGATGATACTATAGGAGGGACTGTGCATTTATGAATACTAACTCACCCTCGGGCATGAGAACACAGCAGCTTGAATGTTGCCTCTCAGACCCTCTGTATTTCTGCAGGACCAGCCCCTCACTTCTTGACAACCAACGTGATCTTGAGCCCACATGCCCTGCGTGAGCCCCACTGGTGGGTTAGAGTACTGTAAGCCTGCTCTCAACACCTATCTAAAGTTATTTTCCTGGACTTCCATCATCTTTCAGTACTGAAGGAGTTGGGGTTCTCATGATACCAGCAGACAGGAAGTTGAAAGTCTTGTTCTGGGCAGGTCTTACTGAGATACTCGGAGCAGAGCAAACCCACAACCCTTAAAACACAGAGAGCAGATAAACACGGTCTTTAGTATAGTTAAAGACCAAGTGCATTCTTGGCATTCAGACAAGTTTTTATTTCTTAGGAGGGGAGTATGTTTCAGGAGTTTAAAAACCTACTTTAAGAAAAAAAAAACACTAAAAGCTATAGTGCTATTGTGTATTTTCCTATGCAAATTTTATAAAATCACCCAGCATTTTAATGTTTACAGAAAATTTGTTCTAATTTCTTTATATTCATAGTAATATGATATAGGCAGCTGTTTATTCATTAGAGACAGTTGGTTTATGATCAGTTTGGAAATAAATGTGAAAAACCATAGTTTTAACAATAACAAAAAAAAAGAATATAACATAAAAATTAAATTTATGATAAATGCATACTATGGTTTCTTTTTTAAGTAACTTATTTTAATTAGTTGTTCACAGTACTGAGTATTTAACTTCCCTTTATTATAGAACTAGATAAAAAGAACATTTTCCATAATTTTGTAAATACTTTTTTCTTTCCAGCTATTATTTTTTTATTTATTTTTAACCCGTGGATTAATTTTTACATACAATGTTGTATTAGTTTAAGGTGCACAACATAGTGATTCAAAAATTCTATCCATTACTCAGTGTTCAGCACAAGTGTAGTCACCATACAATGTTATTACAATATTATTGATTATATTCCCTATACTGTAATTTTTTTAATACTTTATTTATTTGAGAAAGAGTAAGAGAGAGCATAAGCAGGGGGAGAGGGAGAAGGAGAGAGAAGCAGACTCCCCGCCGAGCAGGGAGCCTGATGCAGGGCTCGATCCCAGGACCCTGGGATCATGACCTGAGCCAAAGGAAGACGCTTAACTGACTGAGCCACCCAGGCACTCCTATACTGTACTTTTTGTCTCCATGATTTCTTTATGTTATAACAGTAAGTTTGTACCTCTTAATCCCCTTTATCTATTTTGCCCATCCCCCTAGACCCTTTAACTTCTTATTCTTAAGTAAAAGTCTGACTATCCCCAATGGAGTTATTGTTCAAATACAATTTAGAATTCAAACACTTATTCCTTAAAAATAGTTGTAATGTTACTATTATCACCATTATCAAATTTAATTGCATATATTAAGACAGATGAAAATAACATGTCTCAAAAGATCACTCAAGTCAAAAAGTAGTCCCTCATTTGAAAAGAAAGATCAAGGGCGCCTGGGTGGCTCAGTCGTTAAGCGACTGCCTTCAGCTCAGGTCATGATCCTGGAGTCCTGGGATCGAGTCCCACATGGGGCTCCCTGCTCAGCAGGGAGTCTGCTTCTCCCTCTAACCCTCTTCCCTCTCGTGCTATCTCTCATTCTCTCCCTCTCAAATAAATAAAATCTAAAAAATAAATAAATAAATAAAAATCTTAAAAAAAATAGAAAAGAAAGATCAAGAAAGATCAATGTTTCTACCCACTAAAAGGGGTATGTCTGCTAAAATGATAGAAATGAAAGAACAATAATTTTTACATTGATTTTCATTCATCATTCTCAAATTTATAGGAATTTGAGAGTGGAAAATGGAAAATAGAAATTGTATGTAAACAATATAGATATAAGAAAAAAGAGTGTTTCCTAAAAAAGATTTATATACCTTACAGTAGAACCTATAATTTTTTTCAGAATCTTATACACCATACAAACATCCATACCTAATTAAAAACCTAAAAATAAAGTGATTCCTCAAGACCAGTATAAAAAACAAAAAAACTTCATATTTTGTATTTCTCATTCTCCAGTGATATATTTTAGGACACTAAAAGAATTTTATGAACATACATAATATAGCTCACCAAAATTCTTTGAACATTTAAAGGGATCATATTATTACATAAAGGAGAAGTCGTCAGTATGGCATTTTCAGGGGAAAGAGTTTACTTCCCACATTCTAATATAAGTATTCTTGGAAAATCCATCTATTAATTCAATTTTTTCAAAATGCTCTTGTATGAGTATGTCTAATATATGAGATTTATGTGATGTCACTTTCTAGAAATAGCTAGGAATGAAAAAGTAATATATGATTTTATTTTTAAGAGAAAAGTTAGAAAAAAGGTTAAATAATGATGTTTAAAAATAGCATAATGTGGCCACTAATAGTATATCTTACAAATTATGAGAGGATAAAATAGAAAAGAAAGTTAATACTTACAGTCAGAGAGGAAATGCAAGAAAATTAAAAAGTCAAATACATGAAACAAAATGACAGAAGGCCAAGAACAGTTATAGCAATGAATGTAAATATGTTCTTTTTAAAAAGAAAAGTTCTCTGATTGATCTAAATACTAAAGTTTACACATTATTTAAGAGGCAGACCTTACCACTACAGCGTTATTTTTTTAAAGGTTTTATTTATTTATTTGAGAGAGAGAGAGAGGGAAGCAAGCACAAGCGGGGGAGAGGGAGAGGGGGAAATAGACAAGGTCAGAAGCAGACTCCCAGCTGAGCAGGGATCACAAGGCAGGATGCCACGTGGGGCTCCATCAAAGGACCCTGAGATCATGACCTGAGCTGAAGTCAGACACTTAACAGACTCAGCCACCCAATGCCCCAATACAAAATTATATCACTATGATGGAAATGAAAATCTGATAAAATATCTAATATCTAATAAAAAGGAATCCATTGAATTATGATATTGCCATAAGATATACTCATTAAAATCATGTCACTGAAGTAGATGTAAGTTTATAGGAAAATGCCCAAATTATGATGAGTAAAAAAAAAATCCATTATATTATATTATGTAAAGTTTAACTGTAATATATATCAACATATATCTAGATACTGTAGATAGCTCAATATGTACAGAGATATGAATATAAATATTTTATGTTTATATAATAAGGAAAACAATAAAGATACACACCAAAATATTAATGGCCATCATATCTCAATAATTTGGTAGTAGTCTTCCTCAAAGTTTTGATAGTTTCCAAATTATACTTCTCACCAAATTTTGTTTTTATAACAGACCAAAGGGTGAGGAAAGTACAACACAAGTTTTCTTTGTTTCTTCTTTAAAAAGAAAAAAAAAAACATTAATCATTAAAAAAGAAATATACAGTTATCTCTTGGACTCAAAATTTAGTGACACCACTTTGTTTTGTAGAAAAACATTAGCTAGGGGCTCTTGGGTGGCTCAGTCAGTTAAGCAACTGCCTTTGGCTCAGGTCATGATCCCAGGGTCCTGGGATTGTGACAGTTTTGTCGTGCTCCCTGCTCAGTGGGGAGCCTGCTTCTCCCTCTGCCCCTCTCCCTCCCCCTGTTTATGCTTTCTCTATCAAATAAATAAATAAAATCTTAAAGAAAATTTAGCTAATGCTTAAAACAATTAGAATGAAATAAATTACATGTTATTTTGCCCCAAATTTTTATTTGTTAATATTCAGGAATGTTAGATTCAATAATATAAGCTGCATTTTCTATTTGTAAGCTTAGATAGGTCATAACGTATTTCTACCATTGCTAGTCCACATCTATACAGATAACTGATAGAGTCTTTGTTTCAAATTTTCTACTTATAACACTTACGATTTTTCTTATGGAAAAACATAGTATTTCAGCCTAAAAAGATCAAATTTAACTGACAGTTTGTTAAAATATCATATATTTATTAAAGGATAATTTTGTAATGTATTATAGTTTAGATTGCACCTCTAGTTTGAAAATCATTAGTGTTATTTCCATTCATAAATATCACTTTAAATCACAGTTTCTCAATACTGACACTATTGACATTTTGGACTGAATAATTTTTTGTTGTGGGGTGCTGAGTTAAGGATAGAGTGATAAGTGGAGAGGGTTTCTTATACATAAAAGATTGTGGAAGAAGGATTTGAGAGGCAGTGATTCACGTCATTTACTGAAGCGTGTAAGGGCTTCAAGGTCTCTAGAAATCTTACGACCAAGCTAGGGTTCAAATCTTGATTTAGCGGACTGAATTTGCCATGAAGATACCTTCTGATTCCAGACAGGGTTTCCATCTGAAAGATCGCAAAGAAAGTCTGGTAATAATAGAGTATCATATCCAAAGTGTATTTTAATAGAGACCATCTCCTTCAGAATTGCCTAGAGTGCAGGTAACTGTCATACATAAACATTAATGTTTGAGAACCATTGCTTTAGAGTTTCCAAGGTCTGAGCCTCTGTCTAGGCATTCCAAGGAGCTCCAATTTTATGCATTTGTCCTAAAATCATTTTAGAAGGCTTCAGAACACCTAACAGGACTGCTAAATAGATTTGGAGATGAACCTCATGAAAAAATATAGGATCACAATAGTTTGTGTATATTTATTTTACTGCAGTATCAGTCCTTTCAGTGATGTTTTGGTGTTATTTTGAAAGCTCTTCTAGGATTCAGAGCACCAATCAGCATATCAGTGATCCTGAATTTTTAACTATGGAAGTTTACCCAAAAAATAAAAAGTTCTCTGTGCCTACTTACATCTGTACCAGAACAGTCACTGCAAATGAAGACATTTTATGACAAAGTCTGATAATAAGAGACCCTCCTGATAGTTCACCAGCTCTCTATTATCTACCAAAAGTAAAGTCTCCTTGAGAATAGCACCATTGCAAGAAGATAGGTCACATGGCTGTCTACTCCAGATAAGTTGGGAGGAATCACAACACACCTTTTGCATCTAAATTCCTTTTGAGTCTTCTATTTTTAGAGATTACAGAAAACTGATGTAGGCTTTTGGCTCCTTCCCCCATATCAGTCCTAAATATACAACAATGTACGTAAGAAGACATTGATAGACCAAAGAATAAAATGTTTTTCAGTGTGTATAAAAATGGGCAGCAAAGTTGGCTTTTTATCCCAGATAAAAAAATACTTGGGTGAATCTTTCAGTTGTCTTTTCCCTATATTTGCTAAGTAGGTCACTGCTTTCTTTAAAAATGGGCAGGTAACCATGATACTTAATTTTATGTGTCAACTTGGGAAGCCTAACAGTACCAAATCATTTAATCAAACACTAATCTAGGTGTTGCTGTGAAGGCATTTTGTAGATGTGGTTAACATCTACAATCAGTCAACATTAGTAGAGGAGATTATCCTCGATAATGTAGAAAAGTTTCACCCAATCAGTTTCAAGTCTTAAGAGGAAAAATTGAGGTTTCCTTGAGAGGAAGAGATTCTTCCTCAATATTGTAGTATCAGCTCCTGCCTGTTTCCAGCCTGCTGGCATGGCCCTACACATTGGACCAACCAGCCTCCACCCCTCACAACCTCACAGTTATGTAGCCAATTCTCTCTCTCCCTCTGTGTTTGTTTGTGTGTCTGTGTCTCTGTGCATGTGTGTGTAAGTCCTAGTGATTCTGTATCTCTGGAGAACGCTGATTGATAATAGAATTTGGTACCAAGAAGGGTGTTTCTAGAAGAACAGAATCTTAGAGATGAGTTTTTCTTAATTGGTTCTGTGAATTCTGGAACTGGTTCTCATTCTGATTAAACTTAAAGGTACTAATGACTGTTTCCAGTGGTAAAGAGAGCACTGATTAGATAGAGGTAGAGGGAGAGTTATAGGGATCATACCCTATTCATTCTGTTTCTCTGGAGAACTCTGACTTGAGGCAGTGGCCTAATATCAAGATTGCAATCAAGATTCGTTGGGATGGAAAATAGATAAAATGGTGCAGGCAGACCCACTTGCATTTGATAGGCCCTCCACAACCTCCTCCGGACTCTACAATCTGAGAGACTAAAACCCTGTGAAAAAAGTCTTAGAGGAAAGAAGTTTCAGAGAAGATAGATGAGGAAATTCCATTAGAGACAGTGTCACGTGGATTGTCAAAAATGGAAGTGTACCATTCTCTTCCAGACTCTCACCACCTAATATGCCTTCCTCATTCACCAAACTTATGCAGAAATGCACCAACCAGAGATCAAACTTTAACTCATCTTTGCTCTCTTACTCAAAGGAATATAATCTAACCAGAAAAACTGAGATGTCTGAAGAATAAAACCTCTATAGAAGAAAGACAACAAACTGAGCAAAAATAAAAGGTGAAGAAAATCAATGAACCAGTAAGAATAAGAATTTAAAATAAGCAAAATAAATATCCTCAAAGAGATCAGAAAAGTTATAGTAACATGAAGGTCAGATCTTTATAAAAAGGGATAAAGTATTAATATAAAACACGTAATAGCTGAAATGTAAATATCAAATATGAATTTAATAGCAGAAAAAGAAAGTTACTAAGTTAAAAGATAGGGTCAAGAAAATTTCCTAGAAACTATCAGAAATGGATAAAGATAAGTAATATTTAAAAAAAGTTAAGGATATAAATGGTAGAAGTATAAAAAGAAAAAACATAAAAGAAAATCTTTTAAATAATAAAAACTGATAATTCCTAAGAATTAAAAAAAATTAAAACTTCAAAAATACTCTCATCCACATACACAAATCTAGATAAATTATAGTGAAAATTTAAAAATACCTAAAGTAAAATGACAATTCTCCAGCTTTCCAGAGAGAGTTGATGTGCCTTAAAGCAAGCATCAGATGGACATAGCAAATTATTGACACTGTAGGCAAGAAAACAGTGTTACATTATTTTCAAATTACTGGAGACAAATAACTCAAATAAATTAATGCCATAACTTTATACTAGCAAATTCTCATTTAAAGAAACCCACAAAATAAAAATGTTTTCTAACACAAAGTCTCAAAGGTTTTAAAATAAAGAACCTACTTGAAATTCTACATGGAGGAAACAGTCATGAAGGGCAGAAATAAATCCAAGAGGATACTAATATACAAATGGTATGTACGGGTGAGTAATTAACTTACTGAACTGACTACTATCTATATGCAGTAAACAAAAAATATTCAAAAGAACACATATCTAAATTCAAAATAGTACCAAAATTATGGTTTTGGATGTTGGGATAGAGAATGAGCAATTAGAAAATAAACACATGCCAGGTATATAGAGAAGAAAGAAAATTTTATCATGTCAAGAAAGTGATAGCAAATTTTTAAATAACCTTGATCAATTAGACACCAAGTGAAGCACAAAAAAAGAGGAATTTATAAATTCTGCACACCTGCAGAAGAAAATTATATCTATTCACTTATACAAAATGAGAGGAGAGTGATGGTTTAAAAAGCTTGATCATGGGAGTACCTGGGGGGCTCAGTCAGGCCTCTGAATCTTGGTTTAAGCTCAGGTCATGATCTCATGGGTCATGAGACCCATGAGCACCACTTTGTGCTCCACACTCCTCGGGGAGTCTGCTTGGGATTGTCTCCCTCTGTCCCTCCCCCCACTCTGTTTCTCTCCCTCTCTCTCTCTCTCTCAAAATAAATCTTTTCAAAATTAAAAAAAAGCTTGATAGTGAAGGAAATGAAGGAAGACATGCAAGGAGAAATGAACCAAAGGGAGGCAAGAGTAGAAATTTTAATATTAAACCATCATAAAAAAAATACTATAAGTAATGCTTCAATATAAAGCTTCTGTAAATAAACAGTGGAGAAACTTCTGGGACCTTCACTTTTGTAAACTGTAACAGTTTTCTTATAGGCCACAAAGATCATGAATCATTAAAGTAAAAATCCAGAGTATATGAAGAATTCTTGCAATTCACTAATAAAAAGACAAATCCAATTAAAATACATGTGCTATGGTGAGCGCTGTGAATTGTTAAAACTGTTGAATCACAGGAGGGAAGAAAAGATGGCAGAGGAGTAGGGGACCCTATTTCAACTGGTCCCTGGAATTGAGCTGGATACCTACCAGACCATTCTGAGCACCCTCAAAATCAGCCTGAGATGTAAGAAGATCTGGATCTCTACAAAGAGAATATCCAGGGCTGTTGGTTTCCAGGTAGGAAGCAGGGAGCCGTGATTCTGCAGGCAGATATTGGAGGATAAACAGCAGTGGGAAAGAGCCTGTCCATGGGGATCCTACACCGCCGGTGAGCAACAGCCTTGCGCACTGGGGACGGGGCACAGACTCACAGACCTGTAGCGATGGGGAAAGGACTGTAGGGCAGCCCCCCGGGGGCAGAAACCCGGAGCGGCAGGGTCACGCCTGCAAACTGGGAGCGGCTGGCAGTTTTAGAAGCACAAAGAGCAGAGACATGCTCCAATCTGGAGGCAGGACTGGGAGCGCTGCAGAGGGGCTCACAACCCAGGCCACTGCGGTTTATAGCAGCACGGACAGAAATGGAGACAGTGTGGCCTGGAGAGCTCAGTAAAGAATGGACTGCGATCTCTCTGCTCTGAGGCAGAGGGTTGGAAATAGTCTCCTCTGCTCTGACTCGCAGAAGAGATGTGGAAGGCTGCCAGGGAAAGCCGCCAGAGAACAAAAGCCCCCAAAAACTGATTCCCACTGAGCCCATCCCCCGCCACACGGGGGCAGGGCAAGTCTGCCCAAACGGGGTTGCCTGAGTAACAGCGCGGCAGACCCCTACCCCAGAAGACAGGCTGGGAAAACAAGAGGCCAGCAACCCCAAGGTCCCTAGAAAACATGTGCATCTTGCTTCGGTTGTGGTCAATAATTTGGACTCCATACATTCCCTCAACCACCCATCAACAGCATGACTAGGAGGAGGAACCCCCAAAATAGAAAAGACTCAGAGATTATGACTTATGCCACAGATTTACAAATGGATGAAGATATAACCAAGATGTCGGAGATGGAATTCAGGCTAGCAATTGTGAAGACAATAGCTAGAATGGAGAAATCAATTAATGGCAACATAGAGTCTCTAAGGGCAGAAGTGAAAGCTGAATTGGCAGAACTTAAAAATGCTATCAATGAGATCCAATCCAATCTAGATAATCTAACAGCTAGGGTAAGTGAGGCCAAAGAACGAATAAGCGACCTGGAAGACAATATATTAGATAAAAAGGGAAAAGAGGAGGCCAGGGAAAAACAACTCAGAATCCATGAAAATAGAATCAGAGAAATAAGTGACACCATGAAGCATTCCGATGTCAGAGTAATTGGAATCCTGGAGGGAGTGGAGAGAGAGAGAGAGAGGACTAGAAGACGTATTTGAGCAAATCGTAGCTGAGAACTTCCCTAACCTGGGGAATGAAACAAACATTCGCATCCTAGAGGCAAAGAGGACCCCTCCCAAGATCAAGGAAAACAGGCTAACATCCCGGCATGTAAATAGTAAAACTCGCAAATCTTAGAGCCAAGGAAACCATCTTAAGGGCAGTTAGGGGGAAGAGATTCCTTACGTACAGAGGGAGGAACATCAGAATAACGTCAGACCTATCCACAGAGACCTGGCAAGCCAGAAAAGCCTGGCAAGACATATTCAAGGTACTAAACGAGAAGAACATGCAGCCAAGAATACTTTATCCAGCAAGGCTGTCATTTAGAATGGATGGAGAGATGCAGAGCTTCCAAAACCAGCAGAAACTGAAAGAATATATGACCACTAAGCCGGCCCTGCAAGAAATATTAAGGGGGGATTCTATAAAAGGAGAAAGACCCCAAGAGTGATATACAACAGAACTTTACAGGGACAATCTATAAAAACAAGGTCTTCACAGGCAACATAATGACAATTAATTCATATCTTTCAATAATCACTTTCAACGTGAATGGCCTAAATGCTCCCATAAGATAGCACAGGGTTGCAGATTGGATAAAAAGACAGGACCCATCCCATATACTGTCTACAAGAGACTCATTTTGAACATAAAGATACATCCAGACTGAAAGGGAAGGGATGGAGATCCATCTTCCATGCCAGCAGACCTCAAAAGAAAGGTGGGGTAGCAATTATTATATCAGACAAATTAAATTTTAAACTAAAGTCTGTAGTTAGAGACACAGAAGGACACTCTATCATTCTTAAAAGGTCTATCCAACAAGAAGATCTAACAATTGTAAATATCTATGCCCCCAACATGGGAGCAGCCATCTACATAAGCCAACTGTTAACCAAAATAAAGAGTCATAAAGTAAGTAAACAATACTTTAATTGTAGGAGATCTCAATACTCCACTCTCAGCAATGGACAGATCATCTAAGCAGAAAATCAACAAGGAAACAAGAGCTTTGAATGATACACTGGACCAGATGGACCTCGTAGATATATACAGAACATTCCACCCTAAAACAACAGAATACTCATTCATCTCGAATGCACATGGAATTTTCTCGAGAATAGACCACATACTGGGTCACAAATCAGGTCTCAACTGATACCAAAAGATTGAGATTATTCCCTGCATATTCTCAAACCACGATGCTTTAAAACTGGAACTCAATCACAAGAAAAAATTTGGCAGAAATTCAAACACTTGGAAGCTAAAGACCACTCTGCTCAAGAATATGTGGGTCAACCAGGAAATCAAAGAAGAACTTAAACAATTCATGGAAATCAATGAGAATGAAAACACATCAGTCCAAAACCTATGGAATACTGCAAAGGCGGTCCTAAGGGGGAAATACATAGCTATCCAAGCCTCACTCAAAAAAACAGAAAAATCCTGAATTCACCAATTAACTCTACACCTTAAAGAACTAGAGAAAAAACAACAAACGATGCCTAAGCCATGCATTAGAAGATAAATAATTAAAATTAGAGCAAAGATCAATGAATTAGAAACGAGAAACACAGTAGATCAGATCAACGAAACTAGAAGATTGTTCTTTGAAAGAATTAATAAGATCGATAAACCACTGGCCAGACTTATCCAGAAGAAAAGAGAAAGGACCCAAATTAATAAAATTATGAATGAAAGGGGAGAGATCACGACTAACACCAAGGAAATAGAAACAATTATTAGAAATTATTATCAACAACTATATGCCAATAAACTGAGCAATCTGGATGAAATGGAGGCCTTCCTGGAAACCTATAAGCTGCCAAGACTGAAATAGGAAGAAATTGACAACCTATTGAATAGGCCAATAACCAATAACAAGATTGAAACAGTGATCAAAAACCTCCCAAGAGTCCAGGGCCTGATTGGTTCCCTGGGGAATTCTACCAAACATTCAAAGAAGAAATAATACCTATTCTACTGAAGCTGTTTCAAAAAATAGAATCAGAAGGAAAACTTCCAAACTCATTCTATGAGGCCAGCATTACCTTAATCCCCAAACCAGGCAAAGACCCCATCAAAAAGAAGAATTTCAGACTGATATCCCTGATGAATATGGATGCCAAAATCCTCAGCAAAATCCTAGCTAATAGGATCCAACAATACTTTAAAACGACCATCTACCACGACCAAGTGGGATTTATCCCTGGGAATGCAAGAGTGGTTCAACATTCACAAATCAAGCAATGTGATAGAACACATTAATAAGAGGAGGAAGAAGATCCATATGGTCCTCTCAATTGATGCAGAAAAAACGTTTGACAAAATACAACATCCTTTCCTGATTAAAACTCTTCAGAGTATAGGGATAGAGGTAACATTCCTCAATTTCATAAAATCCATCTATGAAAAACCCACAGAGAATATCATCCTCAATGGGGAAAAGCTGAGAGCCTTTCCCTTAAGATCAGGAACACGTCAAGGATGCCCACTCTCGCCACTATTGTTCAACATAGTACTAGAAGTCCTAGCACAGCAATCAGACAACAAAAAGAAATAAAAGTTATTCAAATTGGCAAAGAAGAAGTTAAACTCTCTCTTTTCGCAGATGACATGATACTTTATGTGGAAAACCCAAAAGACTCCACTCCCAAATTACTAGAACTCATACAGCAATTCAGTAATGTGGCAGGATAAAAACCAATGCACAGAAAACAGTTGCTTTCTTATACACTAACAATGCAACTGTAGAAAGAAATTAGAGAAACGATTCTATTCACAATAGCAGCAAAAACCATAAGATACCTCGGAATAAACCTAACCAAAGAGGTAAAGGATCTATACTCTAGGAACTACAGAACACTCATGAAAGAAATTGAAGACGACACAAAAAGATGGAAAAATAGAAATTGAAGAAGACACGAAAAGATGGAAAAATATTCCATGCTCATGGATCAGAAGAATAAACATTGTTAAAATGTCTATGCTACCCAGAGCAATCTATACCTTCAGTGCCATCCCGATCAAAATTCCAATGACATTTTTCAAAGTGCTGGAACAAACAATCCTAAAATTTGTATGAAATCAGAAAAGATACCGAATCGCCAAGGAAATGTTGAAAAAGAAAAACAAAGCTGGGGGCATCACGTTGCCCAATTTCAAGCTATATTACAAAGCTGTGATCACCAAGACAGCATGGTACTGACACAAAAACAGACATATAGACCAATGGAACAGAATAGAGAACCCAGAGATGGGCCCTCAACTCTATGGTCAAATAATCTTTGACAAAGCAGGAAAAAAAAACATGCAATGGAAAAAAGACAGTCTCTTCAATAAATGGTGCTGGGAAAATTGGAATCCATCAAAATCCTAGAGAACATAGGCAGGGCTATAGTCTGTGGAATTAAGGATAAAATATTTCATGCAAAAAACTAAAAGAACATTTGGCAAATTACAATGACATGATACTTTATGTGGAAAATCCAAAAGACTCCACCCCGAAATTCCTAGAACTCATACAGCAATTCAGTAATGTGGCAGGAGACATCGGCCACAGCAACTTCTTTCAAGATACATCTCCAAAAGCCAGTGAACAAAAACCGGGTTGGGACTTCTCAAACTCAACACCCAAAAAACAAATAATCAAGTCAAAAAATGGGCAGGAGATATGAAAAGACACTTCTCTGAAGAAGACATACAAATGGCTAACAGACACATGAAAAAATGTTCATCATCATTAGCCATCAGGGAAATTCAAATCAAAACCACACTGAGATACCACCTTACACCAGTTAGAATGGCAAAAATGGACAGAGAAAGAAACAACAAATGTTGGAGAGGTTGTGGAGAAAGGGGAACCCTCTTCCACTGTTGGTGGGAATGCAAGTTGGTACAGCCACTTTGGAAAACAGTGTGGAGGTTCCTCAAAAATTTAAAAATAGAGCTACCCTATGATCCAGCAATTGCACTTCTGGGTATTTATCCCAAAGACACAGATGTAGTGAAAAGAAGAGCCATATGCTCCCCAATGTTCATAGCAGCAATGTCTGCAATAGCTAAACTGTGGAAAGAGCCGAGATGCCCTTCAACAGATGAATGGGTAAAGAAGATGTGGTCCATATACACCATGGAATATTACTCAGCCATCAGAAAGGATGAATACC
Organism: Eumetopias jubatus; assembly: GCF_037043125.1. Lineage (NCBI taxonomy): Eukaryota > Metazoa > Chordata > Mammalia > Carnivora > Otariidae > Eumetopias > Eumetopias jubatus. Next base: position 50,407,013 of record NW_028274813.1, read on the forward strand.
CAACTTCTACATCAACATGGATGGGACTGGAGGAGATTATGCTACGTGAAATAAGTCAAGCAGAGAAAGTCAGTTATATGGTTTCACTTATTTGTGGAACATAAGGAATAGAATGGAGGACATTAGGAGAAGGAAGGGAAAAATGAAGGGTGGGGGGAATCAGAGATGAACCATGAAAGACTATGGACTCTGAGAAACAAACAGGGTTTTAGAGGGGAGGGGGAAGAGGGGATGGGTTAGCCCGGTGATGGGTATTAAGGAGGGCACGTACTGCATGGAGCACTGGGTGTTATACTCAAACAATGAATCATGGAACACTACATCAAAAACTAATGATGTAATGTATGGTGATTAACATAACATAATAAAATTTTTAAAAATCCACAAAAAAAAAATACATGGGGCAAAACCTTGAATGGACATTTCAGAAAAGAATATATAAAAATAGCTAGTAAGCATATGAAACATTCTCAACATCATTAGAAATCGGGGCAATCAGTTAAAACCACAGGAGATGCTACTTCAGATCTAGTAAAATGGCTAAAATTAAAAAGACTGACAACACCAACTGTTGGCAAGGATTTGGAGCAACCAGACTTTTAAACCACTATAATCCATACAACCGCTTTGTAAAACTCTAGCAGTTAAACATCTATTGTTTGACCAAGCAGTTTCACTCCTAGAAACTTATACAAGAGAAAAGAAAGCATGAACCAGAAGACCTCAAAAGGATGTTCACAGCAGCTTTATTCATATTTCTGCAAACTGAAAACAGCCTAAAATGTCAATAGGAGAATGGATAAGCAGTGTAGTATATTCATTTAATAGACAAAAAAGGGAAAAAGTATTACTTCATGCAACAATATAGATGATTCTCAACAATATTACGTTGACTAACAAGACAGATACATTAAAGAACAAACTGTGTGGTGTCTCTTTGTGTGTCAACAGCCTCAAGTGACAATTCCAGATAAGACAGAAGCAACTTCATCAGTCAGGGAGCAGTTGCCTCTGCTGTCAAGAAAGGCTCACTGGACTTTTGACGGCCGGTACTAAGAAATATCTGCATCTACCAAAGTTCCTCATTTCAATTCTTACAGTCATATTCTTTTTCCATAGATACCCTAAATCTAAATAAGACATTTAGGGAGGCTATGAATTCAACTTCCTTTGGAATTCAGCAACCCAGAGGATTAGACTCTGTTTCTGGTATTTCACGTTAACATAAGCCTTCAAGGATAAGATTCTATCACGGGGATAGAAGATCTCTTATCTTCTGATAATTCAATGAGCAGAAATTTTTAAAGTTTTAGGCTTGTCATTTTTTTTTTCCTAAGTCCTCTACAGGAGCTAAAAATATCCACCCAATCCAACACACAGTCTTCATATTACTTAATGAGCACTTCATTCTAGATGATTTCAGCCAGGAATATAAGGAAATCATTCACAGCTATGTGCCATAAACAACGATTGCATCACTCTCTGACCTTAAATTCTTGAATCTAGAAGGATATTTACTATTGTAAAACCCTACCAGATCAGTTTTAGCCATCTCAGCCTCCTATTTTCTTGAGAATCTCTGACCTCCAACATCTCCAGGTAATGTTCACCCTCTCCATCTGCATTTAGTACAAGAAAGAAGAATCCATTCTAAGCTGTTTAAACAAAAAGGGATTTATTGCAGGGCGTTAAGTGGCTTAGAAGAATTTTTGGAAAGGCTGATGAGAACTGAATCTGAGCTGGTAGGAGCGAGCCAAAAGCCACCTCAGAGAATTAGACCTCCAACTCCTACTCTGGCCAAGATCAGAAGGCTGCCTGTCAAACTGGGAAGCGGCCACAATGTACTCTCTGCTAACATGTGCGTTTCCATTATACAAATTAGCTTATATGTGAGTGTTAAATTAGGAGATAAGAAAAATCTAGTATAAAAATTGCATTGGTTTATAAGAATTTTCCCCAGTTAATCTTTCATACCAAATAACATCTGAAGGCCATGTACACTGACACAGTCCTAAGTGCAGCAACTGGCACTTTCTCCTGGAACAGACCATTCACCCCACCTTCTTTCTCTTGGGCTCAGTTTGCCAGGTATTCTTGGAAGGTCTTCATGTGTAATTTTCTCCTGTCTCTGTGTATGTTGCCCTTACTTCAATAACGTAGCATAACACAAAGAATTTGAGGAACACATAGTCACTTTATCTCAGAAAATGCTGTTCAATAGCCTCTGGGAGAAGCCGCATAATTAAAATAAATGTCATTAGACCTGTCATTCTCTTCATTTTTTGTATGACATTTCTGACTGCTGGAACCTAATCATATTCAGAGCATGAGAAGCAAGACAGCTGAGGTAAAGTCATTTTAGCTTTTTTTTAAGTTTTTGCATACTAGAAAGCAGGGGAATGGTTGTTGAACGAACCACCCTAAAATATCTATCAAAGAGGGGGCTGTTGCTGGCTGGAACCAAAGAAATACAGAAAGTCATAAGAAAAGAACTCTAAAAAATAAATACACTAAAATCTCTCAATAAAAAGAGCAGGAAAATCTGCATTTGCCTCACAAAAGAATCTGATGCCATATTACTACCGTATTAGTTATTTTAAGATGTTTTCTGGCTGCTCACTTCTTAACAACTTCCTTCAATCCTGAAAGAGTCCTCAACTCCATCAAAAAAAAAAAAAAAAGGCAGCCAACAAGTAAGAGAAACTGGGCAAAAAAGAGAGATGTCAAACAACACCTCCTCCTTATATGGCAGACTAAGTTCAAGATAGGTTTTCCCTATTAAGGAGGGAGAAAGATTTGAATTATATAAAGGGTTAAGTTTCCTGTTTTAGTATCTCATGTTGACCAAAAAAGTGTGGGATATATCTGATATTTCCCCAGAGCCAGGAAAAAGGTTTCTACATATGGAAATCACAAGACCTGAAGGGGAAAAAAAATCATCTTTTGTTTGTACCTTAATGTGTACATCTCATTCAATACATCTCTTACCTTACCTTAGATGATATTTATCTTCGATGATAGTGTTTTCCATTCTTCACATTTCTATGATATAATTATTCCATGATATAGCTTCCTTATGGGTAAAGTCCATTTGCTTCATCTTGACATTTGACTTGAGCACGGAATTCCTTTGGCCAATGGGATGTTAGTGGAAGACATATAAGTAGAGGCTTGAAATGTGGTTGTGGAATTTGGTTTGCCTTCCATAACCCTGATGATGAACCATGGAAAAAATGCCTTTAGCAAGCCATTTTCTTTCAAGCTGGATCACAGAACAGGATACACGGAGATAGCCACATGCACTGGGTAATTGCCAGAGCCAGAAAATTAAGCATCATGAGGAAACGACCTGAACCTAGTCTATAGTCTAAAGTTGGGATCCTGAACCCTCACTTCTGGAATACACCTACACCGGCGATAATGTTGTCAATCCTTGAGTCATGAGTATGATAATTAAGTTTTTATCTTTAAACCAGAGTGGTTTGTTATACAGCATTATTACAGTAATAGCTGACTTATACACAACAGAATTTCAATTAAATCATTTTATTCCTTACCATAATATTTTTTGTAAGATTTTATTTATTTATTTGACAGAGAGAGACACAGCGAGAGAGGGAACACAAGCAGGGGGAGTGGGAGAGGGAGAAGCAGGCTTCCCTTGGAGCAGGGAGCCTGATGCGGGGCTGGATCCCAGGACCGTGGGATCATGACCTGAGCTGAAGGCAGACACTTAACAAAGAGCCACCCAGGTGCCACCACCATAATACATTGTTATAACTCACCTAGTTTATAAAATTAACATAATGTATTTGGATAAGGAGCTGATGTTAAAACCACTGTGAGAGAAGTAATTAGAAAATAAAAACTTTTCATAAGTAAAAATGAGAGTAAGATTTTAGCACAACTGACAATATATTTTCTAACCTTGCACAAATCTTTCTTGCTCGTGCAGAGTATCTCTTTTTTGTTAGTTTGAAGACCAGGTGAAAATGTCTTCACAGATAAAAAAAAATATCTGAACTAATAGCAGTAAATTTATATTGAGGATTTGTTGTCTGCTGGTATGAATATTATCAAAAACAGTCTTTAACCAGAACTCAAATTAATTATGCCGATCATCAAAAATATTTATGAAATAAAAATATATGCAAATTTCATGTGCAAACTAAATTTCTTATATTATTTCTTTTGATCTTTTATTACAATGCTGAGAAACTCTTATTTTAATAATCATTCCTTTTTCACAAATACGAAGACTGAGGTTAAATTGTTTGCTAAAAATATTAGGTTTGTCTGTTTACTACTTGAATAAAATATGTTAATATGTTTAATAGATGTAATTGAAAACATTTAAAGATTTTAAAACTGTGAATATTATTTTCCCCTCAGTATTTTAAAGCTAACTTTTCAGCCACTTCCTAAACATCAGTACTCTGCATGTGTCAAGGTGATGATGGGTAAAATATACCTTAAAATTTCTATCAAAGATATCTTAGAAAAATCCTTCCAAGTAAGAATACAATGCCTATCTTTTAAAATAAAAAACAAAAAATAGCCTAGAAAAATTAGTCCCCTCAAGAACAGGAGTGTTCTCTACTGTAAAGAAAACATTTTAAGGAAATTAATACTGCTAACATCTTTGCTTCTGTCAATGAAACTGATCCAGGCGATCTAAAGAGAAAAAATATTTAACTTAGAAATTTATGAGCAAGTCATAAAGACTAACAGGTAAATGGCTCCATGTAGTAAGAGCAAAGTAAGAGCAAAGGGACACAAGAATGGCAATTTCTGTAGGACCAGTGTAATTGGTGCGTGTGATCCGAAAATAGTGAGGTCCTTTGTCTTTGAGATGTAACTACAGCCCTGTCATGCTCTAACACTCCACAAGGCAGTAGAATGATTGGAGCCAATATGAACTTGGACAGTTCTGGGGAGTCTCTATTTAGCAACAGCCGTATGACTAACACAAACCTAATATTGTACAACCAGATAGATAGTGAAACAACATATAATCTTTTGGTCATGGGGCAGTGAGATGAAAGCCTCTGCGTTGTTCATTTGAGTGCTGCCAGCAATGGTTTATTAAATTAAAAATAAAGGACTAGAGTAAAAACTACACAACGTGCAATTGTAATAATCTTCCCTCCCAACCCTACACAGATGTGTTAGGGTGCAGCATCCATCCATCTGTTAAAAGCCCATTTCTGTTTCTTTGTGAGGTTGTGTATCAGTGCTTAGGGTCAAAGAATTGAGGCACTGAAGATCTGAGTGTGATTCTCAACTTAGCTATTTACTACTGATCTGACCTAAAACAAATATCAACTTCCTCAATCCTAAAAGGAGAGAAACAATTGTACTTTCTTCAAAGAGTGCTTTGATATATGTCAACCAGTATATGTTAAGTCCTCAGCACAGTAACTCAGACATGGTAAGTTCTTGAATATAGTTTTTCTTCTCTTTTCATTTTCAATACTATCATTAATCCATTTTCTTATGTTTTTTTCTCAGTATTTGAAGTTTTTCTCACTTCATGTTTTAGACCACTTAATTAGAAGACCCATATCTGATGTGCTCAGAAAAAAATGTGAGATGGACAGAAATGATGACAAGAGGAGAGAGAGAGAGAAGAATTGAATAAAGAATGTCAGTGTAATAGCTGCGCTCAGATTTGCACTGATGTAGAAGTTTAACAAGTCTGGAAATCAATCAGTACAATTCTCTCATTAAAACCCAATAAAACTTGTCTTGTTCTTCCTGCCACATACAGAAGAAAACCACCTTTATTGTTTTCATGTAGATTGGTGGTTCTAAGCCATATAATAAGCATTTTCTAAAGTCCTTTATTGCCAAGACATTTATAGAAAACATAACCTAAAGCCACTCATTAGCATAATTCAAAGTCACACGTTATTGATGCAAAATCATGTTATGTTGATTCTCCTGAATCAAAATAATGCTTTAACTGTAAAGAAAACATGATGTACAGTAAAATAATTGGCTGCAATATAAGTACCTAATTAAGTACTTACATTCTTGTACCTCCTTACAGCAAGTTTGGACTTAAAGAGTTTAATATAATAAGTGCAGGGAAATAGAAGAACAGGGATTTGTGTGGACACTAAAATAAGAACTTATGTTAGGCTAATAGTTGTTCATTGTTGGTAAGAAAATTAATAATAGTAATAACTAAATCTATACACCAGTGATGTCCAGTATGGTAACCAATAGCCCTGAGTGGTTACAGAGCCCTTGAAATATGGGTCAGTGTTACTGAAGAACTTAATTTTGATGTTATTTATTTAAATTAGGCTTATATTAAAAACTAAGTCAGTATAAAGTATCTCCATAATGTTTACCTTGATTATAGGTTGAAATAATAATTGGCAGATGTAGTATGTTAAATATATAATTAAAATTAGATTCCCCAGTGTTTTTACTTCTTATAATGTGGCTACTAAAACTTTTTAAATATAGATATTGCGCACATTTGTGGCTTGCATTATATTTCTGTGGCAGTGTTGCTACATAAACTGGTAAACCTTTGAGGGTAGTAGCAGAATAAAATGAACAGTTAGGAATATTCTTAATTTGTTTCAATATGTAATCTCTATAACCAAGATACAGCATTTCAATAATTTCTATAACCTAAATTTATTTCTGCATTAAAAAATTACACATGTATAATTTTAAAACAATCTTTATTAATGAAATTCAGTGAAACCCTGAATTTTATCTAAACTACTGAAATTGTTCAAAGTATGTTAAAAGGAATCTCATGTTTGCTCCATTCTATAGACATTGGCAGTAACACTTTTGCCAGAATTATACTACAGGGCTGTAGCCACTTCAACCCAATATGTTATTAGAAATCTAGAATAATTTGCTTCCAAAGAAGTGTATATAAGTTTTAGCAGCATCCTAAGTCTTTCATAATTAGATTGATTAAAGTGCTTTGGCCCCAACATTGGATTTTAGTTCAGTTAAAATTTTCTGAAAATTTTGGCTAACATGTTCTTCATCTGCTTCAAATGGATTAACTACTCAATCCAGTTTTGTAAATTAAACCAAATTCTCTTAAATCTAATCATCCTCTCTTTAGTAGCCATTCAAATGAGAGCAACTTATTTGTATTGATCTAACTTCTGTAAAGATAAAAGCTGTAAAAATGTTGGATGCAAAAAATAATCTTAAATAATACATGTTTGTTGACAAATCCTATGGTAATTCTGTGCACTCTGAGACGGATCTTAATTTCTAACATCCTGTAAAAGATCCCATTTAACGTGGCAAATACATCTGCAGGAAAAGTCATATTTTCAGATATTTGAATTGTGATGCTTAATCAAAAATTTTTTATTTTAAATAAGAAAAAAAATTAAGACTACACTGAAAAGTCACCTTACTTCCTAGTACAAACTCTCTTTGTTACCAGTTGCAGCTTACTCTTAATTTTATTAGTAACAATGAATACATTTACTGACTTTGAAGTATTTCCTTAGCATCCCTGAGGTCAGTAAAAAACATAATGAATTACGAAAGCACCTCCAGGCATTAATGTCAGCTTTAAACCCCCATTATAAACCCTGCTGCTATTGAAGCAGTGATATTTGGGAAGCTGATGTTTTCACATGACATTTTTAAGGGCTTGGTTAGTTGAGAATCTCTGGGTAGCCATTCTCAGTAATTTTGAAAGGTACATTGTCTTCATGATTTTTTTAGTCTTTACAAACCCTACATATATATGAGCTGTAATGATTCATTTTCACATAAGATACTTTTACCCATTGTATGAAAATTCGCTCAACTGCCATTCATTACACAGATGATTTTCAATACTTTTCACAATCTCATCAAGCCTTCTTGATAAAATGTCATTGCTCAGTGAAACACAAAAATGTTTCTCATTTGAGCTTCTTTCTATAAATAAAAATTTCTCAATCAGCTGTAAAGATTAATTTTCAATATTTTTTTATTTTACATATCTTGTAATACATTGTACTATTCTGTTAAGAAATAATGAGACATTTATTTCTCTGATTAGGGTATATTTAAAAGTCTGGTTACAGTAATACAGTTTTCAAACTTTTCCTATAAATTTCAGTAGTATGACATATCCTTGCTAATTTAATCAATGTGTTCATGAAATTTGCACTAAATTTCAGTAGTTTAAAGGTTTCCTTTTTAAAATGTGTTCTTAAAGTTATTGAGCTGCCTGGTGGCTCAGTTGGTTAAGTGCCTGCCTTTGGCTCAAGTCATGATCTCAGGGTTTTGGGATGGAGCCCGACATCAGGCTCCCTGCTCAGCAGGGAGTCTGCTTCTCCTTCTCTCCCTGCCCCCTGCCCACTCATGCTCACTCTCGCTCTCTCAAATAAATAAAATCTTTTTAAAAATAAATGTGCTGTTAGATTAGAAAGATGAGAAATTGTTCAGTTATCAGACTATAAAACCCAATGTTAAATAATCAACTGAATACCATTGACGTATTTCCTTTATATTGATATATTTTTAACGATATAATTTATTTATTTGACAGAGAGAGAGTTAGCAAGAGCAGGAACACAAGCAGAGGGAGTGGGAGAGGGAGAAGCAGGCTTCCTGACGAGCAGGGAGCCCGATGCGGGGCTCCATCCCAGGACCCTGGGATCATGACCTGAGCTAAAGGCAACCGCTTAACGACTGAGCCACCTAAGCGCCCCCCTTTATATTGATATTTTAAAATAAGGATTTTAGAAAGTACATTTATACTTATATTATTTCCATAAATGTAATAATTCTAAATACAAATTAACACAAGTATTTTATATTGGTGACTCAAATATCACAAGCAACATTGTCATTGTAACCTAATTTTCCAAAATGGAGAGTAACTTCTGACAAAATTTGATCAGAATAATAGATAATGTCCCTTTAATTTATAGATGAATTCCAGAAAAATTTGATATATATGAAACCATGGAAAATATTTTGTATATACATATAATGGAATTAGATTTTAGGCAATGAAAGACATTCAAAATTTGTCTCCAAATTGAAATTTTTTTTTATTATGCAGGACTTCTCCATGCTTTATAGCATGTATAGCATTCTTGGTCTCTACCTTCTAATGCAATAGCACCTCCTAATAATTTAACAATCAAAGAAATGCCTCTAGGGCTCCTGGGTGGCTTAGTCGGTTAAGCATCTGCCAGGGGCTCAGGTCATGATCTCAGGGTCCTGGGATCGAACCCCTCATCAGGGTCCTGGGATCGAACCCCTCATCGGGCTCCCTGCTCAGCGGGGAGCCTGCTTCTTCCTCTCCCACTCCCATTGCTTGTGATCTCTCTCTCTGTGTGTCAAATAAATCTTTTTTTTTTTTAAAGATTTTATTTATTTATTTGACAGAGAAAGACACAGCGAGAGAGGGAACACAAGCAGGGGAAGTGGGCGAGGGAGAAGCAGGCTTCCTGCCCAGCAGGGAGCCTGATGCAGGGCTCGATCCCAGGACCCCGGGATCATGACCTGAGCCGAAGGCAGACGCTTAACGACTGAGCCACCCAGGCACCCCTAAATAAATAAAATCTAAAAAAAAAAAAAGAAAAAGAAATGCCTCCAATAAGTGTCCAAAATGACCACAAGGGGTGTGCTTCTGCTTCCAAAGAGAGCACTAAGAAATAAAACTGAAATCTGCTACCCACATGCAAACTATTGCAAACCATGTCTTCCCTCCGCTATTCAGTGTCCTTGTTTATTGTTTATTTATTTAAAGATATATTTATATATTTTTTTTGCCAGAGAGAGAAAAAGAGAGCACAAGCAGAGGGAGTGGCAGGCAGAAGGAGAGGGAGACACAGGCTCCCCACAAAGCAGAGAGCCAGATGCAGAGCTTGATCCCAGGACCCTGGGATGCTTAACCAACTGAGCCACCCAGGCATCCCAGAGTCCTTTTATATTTAATGAGTAATCTTTGCTAAATCTCAATCCCTTTCATAAAAGCAGGTGTTATTAAAAATTTAACCTTTGAGGGGCGCCTGGGTGGCTCAGTCGTTAAGCGTCTGCCTTCGGCTCAGGTCATGATCCCAGGGTCCTGGGATCGAGTCCCACATCAGGCTTCCTGCTCAGTGGGAAGCCTGCTCCTCCCTCTCCCACTCTCCCTGCTTGTGTTCCTGCTCTCACTATTTCTCTCTCTGTCAAATAAATGAATAAAATCTTAAAAAGAAAAAAAAGGAAAAGGAAAAAAAATTAACCTTTGAAAGAGACTTCTGGGTTTGTCACAAGATGATATTGGGGAACTTTTTTTAAAAAAGATTTTATTTGAGAGAGAGCATAAGCGAAGCAAGGGGAGCAGCAGACAGAGGGAGAAGCAGACTCCCTGCTGAGCCCAATGCAGGGGCTCCATGCAGGGCTCAATGTGGGGCTCCATCCTAGGACCCTGGGATCATGACCTGAGCCAAAGGCAGACGCTTATTAGACTGAGCCACCCAGGTGCCCCTGTTATTGGGATACTTTTAACAAGTTCATGAAAATGAATTGTTTTTTTTTTTTACACGTCTTACATGAAATCTGTAGTGTCAGCTTCATATTTTTGTACTAGAATGCATGATATAGAGGTTCATCTTTATATACCTTTTAGACAAAGACAATAATTTTTAGCAAATGTTGCAGTGACCACTATGCATTTTAACATGAGAAAAATCAATATAGCCTTCCTCCAGGATACACATTTAAAGAGGAATCACGGACTTACTTCTGCAGGAAATATTTATGTCTTCGCTTTGAACAGTGGAAGGAAAACATTTAATGTGTACTTCACATTAGCAAAATATTAAAATACTTATTTAATTCTTACAATAAACTCAGGTTGACATTTTTTTAAAAAATGGAGAAACAAGTCTCAGGGAATTAAATTAGCACAATGAAGGTATAGTGAAAATCAAGTTTAGTTCAGCCTTTCTATTCTACCACCCTGTCTTCCATCTTGAATGCTCATGAAGTTCTCCAAACTTTTCCTTTTAAAAGGTCACCTTGTACTTATAATAAATACCAGAATTCTTTTTTCCCAGAATACCAAAGCAATTTTTTTTAGTGCATTTGGTGATGATGGTGATGATTTTAACATTCTGCCCCGTTGACTTACTGTCATTCTATTCAAGGTGTCCCCTGTTGAAGCATCCTGCTATCCTAAATTATGTCCTCTTCAATATAATGAACACCGAGATTATGGAATAAGTGATATGTGCATTTGCCCCCTAAAATATGTTTAGTGTAGTCTATGGATTAACCATATGGATTTTGAAGACAAAGCTAAGGTTACCATGTTTTATATTTACATATACATACTGATTTTCCTTTAACAGGTAAATTTAGAAGTTATACCACGATGGAAGGATTTTAAAGATCTTGATGATTTCATAATTAGAACTGTGGGAAAATCCCCTTTCTGAAGGCTCATCACAGCTACCAATGTCAACTAAATCTGTTTACATCTTTTTAGACTCTTGCTTCTCAGTATTTTTTTCTCCTGAGATCCTGTCTATAGTATTTTATTCTCCTGAGATCCTGTCTATAATCACGGTTACTTTGGAATACCCATAAACTGTCTATTCCATTTGCATTAGTCTCATCGACAAGCACATTTATGATGGGATAATTTGGAAGGCTCTTTTTCATCTTCTTGTGCTCACTCAGGCTTTTATCCCTCTCTTACTTGTGGTCACATTTCTTCTCACCTTTACAGAGACAGTCTCTGCCCAACCAGGCTGTTCATTAGTCCCTGTATAAACTAACGTTTTTAAGTACTGGCTTCTGTGAAGATTTATCCAACTTCTCTTGCCGTTTTACTTTGCTAATTGGTCCAATCAGTGTTCCTTCCCACAGCTTCTTTCCCAGTCATCTTCCCTTAAATTTCCCACCACAGAGTAATTTTCCAATGTTACAGAACAATTAGCAAATCCTCCCTCTGATTCTGCTGTGGGTTCTCTAGGACCTAAAATACTCCACATTCTATTCCCAGGCAAAATTCTTATCTTTTAAAAAGGTAGAGCTAGATCCATTTCTGGGGGGAAAAAAAGATAAAATATTCCTGGCCTGGGTGTGCTGGGGTCAATATCTGCTGTCTGAGTTTAAGATTGTCTTCAAGGGGCACCTGGCTGGCTGTGGGTGGAGCCCGTGGTCCTTGATTTCGGGACTGTGAGATCCAGCCGCATGTTGAGTATAGAGATGACTTAAGGAAAAATAAAATCTTAAAAAGACTGTCTTCAAGATAACTGATTATCTTCATTATCACGCTCTCTGGTTTCTCATTTTCCTCTCCTCCACAAACTCAACATTTCATCAGTCTCTCAAACCCATTGTGGGGGAGGAAAAAATGTTCTTAATATTAAAGGGGGAAAGCTGCATAAAATTATCTCTTTTCCTCAATCTTAGTATTGATATGCTTTAAGATTCTATTTGTGCATGTGAACATCATGAGGCTAGATGATTGCTTTTTGTTGATTCTTTATATCTATAAAGTTCTTTCACTCAGTGGATAGTCCATAAGTGTCTGATTTTTATTAAGAAATTAATTTGTAGAATACCGGTAAAATTTCAAAACAGCTTCTATTATTTTCCACCATAAAAATAAATACTTATAAATTGGATGCTGTGTGTATATTTTGGTTTATGTGACATTGACTGATGAAAGAAGGGATGTGACAGGTAGAAAGTGAAGGGGAAAAGGCAATACCTATGATTTTTAAAGATAAGAGAAAAAACTAATAGGAAGGGAATTAATACAGCCTATTTTGGCCACAACAGAAAGCAATTAGCTTGGTTAAAAAAAAGGAGAAAAGGGCGCGTGGGTGGCTCAGTTGGTTAAGCGACTGCCTTCGGCTCAGGTCATGATCCTGGAGTCCCGGGATCGAGTCCCATATTGGGCTCCCTGCTCAGCGGGGAGTCTGCTTCTACCTCTGACCCTCTTCCCTCTCGTGCTCTCTATCTCTCATTCTCTCTCTCTCAAATAAATAAATAAATAAAATCTTTAAAAAAAAAGGAGAAAAGAAGAAGAAGAAAATCAGATTACTGACCTTATAAATTAGGTATAATATTAAATTCTTTAATAGGATCAAAGAGTCTCATTTAAGATATATAGCAGAAAGTAGGTATAAAATTCCTAAAATTAAACTCATATTTGTAATTAAGATCTAATGTAAGGAAACTAAAAGCAAGAATCAAGAAAAAAAAAGCAAGTTATATATATTGTACAAGGGTAAAAACCCAAAAAGAAAAAAAAGACCTTAAATGTCAATTCACTTTATGTTTGCAATTCACATTGGGATACTTGCTTTTGCATAATTAAAAATAATAACTGAGAGGTGCCTGGATGGCTCAGTCGTTAAGCGTCTGACTTTGGCTGAGGTCATGATCCCAGAGTCCTGGGATCGAGCCCCACATCAGGCTCCCGGCTCGGCAGGAAGCCTGCTTCTCCCACTCCCACTCCCCCTGCTTATGTTCTCTCTCTCTCTGTCTCTCTCTCTGTCAAATAAATAAATAAAATCTTTAATAATAGTAATAATAATAACTGAAAGCAATTTCAAATCATTTTATACTACAAACCATGGGCTGTTCATAACAAGAGGACTGTAGGAAAATAAACATTCCAGAACAGATCCTCCACAAATATACCTTTTACTAAATCATTTCCAATCCTTGCATTTAGGCCCCCTGCAGTTTTCATTGATTTCTGTGAAACAGAGAAAACATACATCTGCCTGTTAAGGAATACCTCATTATAGTGACTTCTGGAAAGAAATGTGCTTGAACAACCAAACATATGCAATATATTCAAAATGTTTAACTTCATTAAAAAATAACAGAAAAAGATCCAATATCAATAAAATAACAAAGGTCTAAATGATCAATATCACAAATACATGCACATTAAAACAATAAGATATCATACCCTATGAAACTAACAACATTAGATATAATTTAGATTGTTTACATGAATTATTTTATATATAACTCTAAATGTTTGTAAAGTATTATAGCACAATATTGCCATAAATGTAACAATTTAAACTGTCTATATTATCAGAGTAGAAAAAAATTTGTGTGAACCTACAAAATTGATGCCAATAAAAATAAATGCGTAACCAAAGAGACCATGAGTTCTGGATGGTCTCAGTGGCTGTGGAGCACAGCCCCCTGATGATCCGTTAGGAACATGTATCCTCGGAAAAAATTCAACGTGGTATCCACACACTGAAATTGTGGGGTTATTTCCAATTAGGACTCAGACTCCTAAAATGAGAGTCTGAATGCATATGTGGATATGCACTACTTCCTGAGCTTCTCCAACCAGAAGATCCTGTTCTCTCCTCTCAAAAGGAAAGAGCAGGGCTTTATTGAGATCATTGGTATTTCCAAAGAGTTAAAGTTAGGATTAGACATAAATTTAGGGTTTAAATTAAATCTTAGTTTAAGATTCTCACTACTTAATAGGCCCTCAGGGAACAATAGCCTAAGAGGTACATGCTTCTTTGAGTCAGAAGAGGACTTATGATATTGATGAGAAATATAGCTGAGTAGATAGAAGAATAAGTTTGGGAGTCAAGGAAATCTGGATTTAAATACTTGTCTCACCAGGTATTGGCATTGGCCACGTGAATATGAACCAGTTATGAAATGTCTGCAACCTCACTTTGCTCATCTGGAAAACAGGGATATCAGGTCTATTCCCATACAGCTGTTCTTTGGATTGAGTGAAATATACTAGGAAAGCGCTTGGCTTTCCAAGCGCATAATAAGAATGGGCAGTTATCATATGCTAAGTACTCAATAAATAGGAAGTATTATTAACATGGCTTGATTCTTCCACAAAAATATTATTCTATAACTCATAATTTACATCATAAATAATCATTGTTTTTCTTCTACCTTTTCTATTCTCTTTTCCTGAAAAGTTTGAGAGAATATTATTTTTTTTCATGTCATTCTAATCACTACTTCAAAGATTTCAGACTTTTATAATCATATTATTACCTATTGGTGATTAAATATTTAATGTGGCCAAAGGGTTTACAAAAATTAATCACTATTTGAGTTATGAGTTTAATACAGTGCCTGACCCATAGTAGGATTTAAAACGGGTAGCTTTATAAACAAATCAATCAATATTTTACTTGGCATACGATTTCAACACATTCACTAGATAAATGGACATGATATCCTCTGGCTTTTGTTATTCAGCATAACCTCAAGATCTCAGTGAAGCAAAACAATAACCCTCTGGACTTTAAGCCAGGGAGAGGGTTGAGCTAAGCAGGAGTGCTTTTTGAGAAATGAAAGGTAACTGCAAAATTCTAATTAGCCCATCTATACTCCTGAATCATTTTCCTGTTTTGTCCAAAAAACTTCTCACTGCCATTAAGCTGAGTCCCACTCCTCTTCTGAGACCTGCTCTACAACAAACTGGTTGTGTCTAAGTCACCTGTGTCTTAACCACTTTGTCCCATTTATGACAATTTTCAATGATCCATCCATGTCACATACTCTCTATGCAACAAACTAGCACCCTTCACCTCCAGAGCTATTTAAATTCTCACATTATTCTAAAGAGTCTTATTTCACTTCCACAAAACACATCTCATATTTCAAATGGGATCACTGAGAGGCAAAAGCCCGCAAGTCACTTTTTGTTTTTTTTTTTAACTTTAAGAGTGTGCAGGTTCTAGATAGCAGTGTATTTCTTGAAAATCTGCTGCGTATTGGAGGAGTTTAATGGCAAATGATTTTGTCAATGGAATCCGGCACTGCCCTGGGCTGTGTTGCATGTTTGTAGTGAAATACAGCTCTGAAACATTCCAGGAAAGCAATCACTTCTGCATTGTCTGGCCGGAGGAATCTACCCCTCTTGTTCCTCTAGCTCACATCTCTCACCTGCTGGCTGTCATTTCAAGAAGGGCCTTGATTACAAGTGGCCTTCGCTGCAGGACAGCTCTGGAGGTAAATATTTTTCTGTTTCCAGTCTATTTTTTCTATCTTCCGGTTTTTCTATATGCTTTGAATTCCTGGGAAAGAATGAATATACATATTTACATGATATGTTGCTGATAGGAAGTTAAATTATCGTATGTTTATATGATCACCAAAAAAAGGTTTTACTTGTTTTTTTTCCAATCTCATAAAACCAATCTTTTATTTTGTCTGACCCTCTTCAACTTGAGTTATTTCACTTCTCTTTTAATGCATTTAGAAATCACAAAGCTTCCCAAATCTCCCTTAACATTTTTTTAAGACTAGTATGTAGAAAACATACTCAACAATGTAGCAAGTAGGTCAGCTGGAAACTCCCTGGAGGAAGTAGAAAACATATCTATCAGTTTCATATGCTTATTAGTAGGAGCCCATCTGAAATCTTCCTAGAGCCAAGTATGGGGATTTTTTATTTCCCTTTCCCTTTGGCTAATGACTTATTTACATGTTGACTTAGTCCATGGGATTTGGGAGGTGGGGTGGGGGGGACGCTAAATGGGCATTCCTCTGGAGAATAAAACAGTATTTAAAAGTGTATTCTTATGAAAATCTTTCTTTTGTTGCATTAACAACATTGAAATGATCATTGTGTCATGAAATAATCGCTAAATGACATAATGGCTCCTTAATCAGCATTGTTCTCTTCTGGCAGAATCCTAGTTATTGGACTTGCAAATGCAGGTTTTGACTTACAGTGGCTTAGTGTAATGTATGAAAATTGGTGATGGGGTGTTTCAAAAACCAGGAAAATTCAACCCTGATTTTACATGCATTGATAGCACTGGACTGCACAGCAAAATGAAATCCATTACCTATTTTATGTGAAGTTTGCTTCAGATTCTTATGTGAGATTTTATATGAAATGAAAGATCTACGTTAAGGGGCGCCTGGGTGGCTCAGTTGGTTGGGCGGCTGCCTTCGGCTCAGGTCATGATCCCAGGATCCTGGGATTGAGCCCCGCGTCGGGCTCCCTTCTCGGCGGGGAGCCTGCTTCTCCCTCTCCCTCTGCCTGCCTCTCTGCCTACTTGTGCTCTCTCTCACTCTCTGTCAAATAAATAAATAAAAAATCTTAAAAAAAAAAAAAAAGAAAGATCTACGTTAAATGTTTTTTTAAAATTCTGTGTATTTGAAGATAATGCTGCCCATGATAGAGCTAACATCACCGTAACGTTGATTCTCCATTCTACATACATTCCTCATATGATTTATAGAAATGAATCTCTCTCTAGGAAATACCAGCTCCCGATATTGGTCTGGCTAAGGTTATCACAAATAGAAACACTGTTTTTGATTAAAGACATTATCTCCATAAAATCAAACTTTTACCTAGATACAGTAAATATTAGAATAAATTGAAATATTATCTGTCCCTAATAACTTGGTACTAAATACAGGAGCATTACAGTTTTACTTTTAAATGGTAACCGTATTACCGATATCAATAGCTCTTACAAATAGATTATTATTGATATAAAAATATATTAAAAATTATTTCAATAAGGCAACACTGCATATGTATATATTTATACAGGTGAATAGACACTGCCAAGCAAACACATATCAGTTTTGCTTGTATTACAGATACAACAAACCAGATAACACATACTTGAGGTAACCTCAAAGTTGCCTCAATGCAATTGTAGTCATGAAACATTTTTGAGATAAACCAGGCATTCCGAACACATGCTTGTTTTCATGTGTTTATCTTATTTAAATTTTAGACCCCGAGATACTTTTGTTTTTTAGAAAAATAAACTAAGTCTCGCTGAGGTTAACTGACATTCAGAAATTCAAACAACTAGTCACTGAAAGAGCAAACATTATCATCTGGTCTGTCTTCTTTTGTAGCACAGTTTCCATGAGTCTATTGCAAACTGAAGAGAGTAAAAATCAATCCACAATAAAAATATATCAACTATGTCTATTGATGAGGGAGCAGAAGGCAAGCTGAGGACAAAGCGGAAGCTGGCACCCTACACCCCCCTCCCCACACTTTGGGATATATGTGACATTCCTCAGGCACCCCTGGCTGCCCTAAAGGGAAAACAAATGGTTAACTGATAGAGATCACAGTCCTGCAGGACAGGAGTCTCCCTCAGTTTACAAATGTCCTAGTGATTTACAAGGAGGAAGCTTTCAATAGCCTAACTTCCAAGAGACCCATAACTCAGTTTCCTGAAACCCTAACATCACCCTCCCCTCCATAAAATTAAGGGAGGCTGAGGCAGAAGGAAATGTAAGTAAAGTTGAATTTCTTTTGCACCTAAAACCCATTGACAACGACGTGTGATTGGAGAAATGTCCCTCCAGGAAACTCCCAAATTGTCTTCATGGTAGGGCCTCATTAGAGAGGGAAATAGCCTTGGCTTGACAATAACCAGGCCTCCAGTAACCTGAGAGTATTAAGCATATGACAGTCCTTCTGGACACCCCCTTTGTCCTCACCTCCCCAACTCCTGAGTATATAATCAGCCACTCCTCAAGACCACAGGACAGCAGCTGTTTCTGCCCACAGGTCCTGTCCCCTGTGCTTTAATAAACCACCATTTTGCACCAAAGACACCTCAAGAATTCTTTCTTGGTCATCGGCTCCGGACTCCACCCCACTGAACCTCACCTATATTCCAAAACTGCATCATCTATAATAAACAAAGCTTTTATTTCCACTATAATACCTAAGAAAAATATTGTTGTGTAATGAGACAAATTTTGGCTTGCTGGCTTCCTGGATTACCTGGTTGGAATGGATCTTAAGTACTCAGTTTATTGCCATGGTTTAGAGTAAATATCTGGACACACATGCTGCTCCCTGGAATTGTTTCAGGGACACAATTTAGCAGTCCGAGGCCTAGCTGGGAATGGTAACAAATTAATGCCATTCTGGTAAGCTTTGCTCCTAAGCTTAGTGAAGAGAAAGAAATAAGTCTGTGAATTTTTACCCTTATTATTCTGCTTATTTCTAACTAGTAATCTCCGAGACATCATGGTTCAGAAATATTTCTCTCCAGCAGTACTTGTGCACACAAATCACGGAGTCCTGATCATGTGCCACATATAAAACCTTTCTTCTAACGTCTTTCACCTCCTCAGTTAGAATAGTAGCTTTTTTTATATCAGAGCAGTATTTCATGCCCTTTGCCATTCACAGTAAACCAACACAGAGCCTTTACACAGATTTTGAAATATTTCCTCATTTAATTTTTGATTATTTGATTGGGTTTGACTTAACATTTGAAAATTTATCAATAGTTCAGAAACATTGTTATTTTATCATGTATATTCAGATAAAATTGTTTAAATCATATTGCTTATTTTTTCCAATGATAATTCTCTCCATCTGAACTAATTTCAGTATTTTTATTCCTAATTTTGTTAATTTTGATAATATAACTTCAATTTACCATTCTTTTGCTTCACCAGGACTTGATTGATGTAACTATCAGAAATGGATTCTGTTAATATACCAAAATTGTATATATATCTTCAGAGAGTCGATTTTAATTAAACAAGTCACTATTAACTTCTAAAATTATATTTTAGTGCATACTTTTATATATTGTACCTACACATTTTCAAATCAGTATTCATATTTTCTTTCACTAAATGGCTCCATGTTTATTTATAGACCATTTCCTACAATTGTATTTTAGATAGAGTTTTGAACAATTTATATCTTTTGGGATCTATTGCCCTGGAAGGACCTCTCTTCTATTATCCTGTTTCTATTTTATAAAACCATGAGATATTTGATTTAGGGCAGCAAAATATCCAGTGATACTTTTGAGCTTCCACAAAGAGAGTTATATTCTCTTTTTTTTTTTTTTTTTTTTCTTCAGCAGGCTTTTACTTTCAGCTCTTGGGTTAGGTTTGTTATTCAAATTCTATTAATTTGTGAGTGTGCAATGAGGTTAGAAGTCAAGGTTCTATTTTAAAAATATATATGGATTCATAGTTGTTCTGGCACAATTTGTTGAAACGAGTTTTTGTTTCTACACTGGCTTGTTTTACTGTTTAATTTGAAGGTATGCCTAGGCCTTTTTTAATCCTGAAATCAATTAAAGTTCTTAAATCTGTCTTTTCTCAAAACTATTTTGCCTCTTTTCTATATAAATTTTGGAAACAGTAAGTCAAGATCTTCAAATGTGCTTGCTAAGATATTGATTGAAATGATATTACATCTATATAGCAATTTGGGGAAAATCAAAATGTTATAATATAAATCCTTTCATCCATATACATGGTATATCTTTCTATTTTATTAAGTCTTTTTTCATTTCTCTTCCATCCTTAAAATGCTCTTATTAGAGTGTAAACAATGAGTTTTTAGGGAATAGGTCTTGCATATCTTTCACTAAATTTGCAATGAAGTATTTATGTTTTTGAATGATACTGTAAATGATAATTTTTAAATTTTTGATTTTTAATTAACCATCACTAATGCATAAAAATTTAATCAATTTATGGATATTGACTTAGTGACCTGAATTGCTGCTGAATTCATTTACTACTTCTAGTGGGTATTTTGTAGATTTTTTTTTCCAATTATTTGATTGCATTAAGAAATAGAATTAAGTTTTATGTGTTCACACTGTACCCTGAAACACTGGTAAATTCACTTTTAATTCTTCTAAGTATTTTTGTTATTCTTGTTAGATTTGTCAGGATTTCCTACATATATAATAATAGGTCATACAAGAAAGGCAATTTTTATTCTTTCTTTCTAATCTCTATGTCCCATTTCTTTTTCTTGCTTTACACTAGCCACTATCTCCTTACAGTGTTGAATTTAAAATTGAAAGAAAAATTCTTTGCTGTTTCCAGTTTCAGGAGGAAAGCATTTACTATTTTACATTAAGTATGGTATTAGCTATAGAAGTTTTTAATCACTTCATTTAAGGATATTTCCTCATATTTACAGTTTGGTGAGACATTTTCCCATAAGCAGATATTGAATTTTGCCATATTTTTTAATCAGTTGAAGTTATTACATGATATTTTTCCTTTTTTAAATTAATGTGTTGTTTACATTCAATTATGTTTGAATACTTTTGTTCATCAGATGAATCTTACATTCTTGGGCTAAACCATATTTTCTAGGAATTTATCTTCTAATGTATAATGTATCTTGTTGCATTCAATTTGCTAATTTTTTAAAATAATGTTTGATTAAAAAAAAAGAATGTTCCACATTCAGGAGGGATACGTGTCTATAATTTTCTGTTGAATATCCTTGTCTGGTTTTAAAAGCAAAGATATATTTGCCTGATAATAAATTCACAATACACTTCCTTCTCTATTTCCTAAAATTATTTGTTATTATTGTTTCCTTAAATGTTTGAAATTCACTAATGAAGCCTAATGTGCCTAGAGTTATCTTAGCAGGGAACTTTCATAATTAAAAATTCAATTTCTTTAATATATGTAAAGCTATTGAGATTTTCAGTTTTTGTTATGGAGATTGTCTTTCAAGAATTATTCCCTATCATCCAAATTGTTGAATTTATTCACACAAACTTGTTTATTACAATATCTTACTATCCTGTTAGTATATGTAGAATCTGTGTTGGTTTCCATAGTTTCATTCCTTATCTTGGTAACTTATGGCTTCTTGCTGTCTAGAGGATTCCAAACTTTATCAATATTTTTTAGAATCAGATTTTCACTTGAATATTCTGTTTATTCATTTTTAGTTTCAACGACTTCTACTCATCTTTTTTCCAGCTCATAGATTTCCAGCTCATAAGCACAGTTCATAAATTTTACATGTTTTTGATTTTTAGACAAAATTATTTAAAGCTTTAAATTACCCTGTAAAGAATATTTTAGCTGATTTCCACAAATTTTTATATTTGTTTTTACTGCTATTCATATCTAAATATTTTCTAAATTCCCTTGTGATTTTTCTTTTATATAACACATGGGTCATTTAGAGGGTTCCATCTAATTCCCCAAAATTTGTAGTTTTTCAAAAATATCTGTTAGACTTCTATTTTAATTCCCATGTGGTCAGAGAATATATTGTGTTTATTTCTGTTGTTTATAACTTACGTTAACGTATTTAGTTAGATTTACATCTGAGCACCACGTTATTTATACTTTTGTACTTTTGTAAATGGTATTTCTTTTTTATTTCAAAATACATGATGGTATGCATTTGTCAAAACCCAGAGAACATTACAGCACAAATTTTTGGCCAGGAGACTATATCAAATGCAATAAATACCCTGACAAAATATTCTAACTATATTACAAATTTATGCATATCCTCACTAAAATGGAGAGGCAGAAAATGAGCTGATCTAAGTAAATTTGGAAAATGGTGTTTGGTTGGAAACTATGACTTAAGATAAAAGGAGCTGTACATAAATGCTGTACCCAGTTGTTTCTCTCAGAGGCAGGGGTTAACTCTTTTGAAAAAGCTGTATCTGTAGAGTAGTTTTGATGCCGGGTGCCACCTTTTAATAGTTTAATCAGAGAGGGAAGATACATATAAGGGGACGGGTGACTAGAATAAACCGTGTGGTAATGGACTAGTCAGAGACTAATATGAACCTGTGCTTAGCTTAATATAGATACAGAAGTACAGAGAAATTAATTGTATAAATTTGTGTATACATGAGTTTGAGCACATACATATGTTTTCTAGTTCTGTCAGAAGCAACAACACCCCAGGAAATTGAGTCTATCTGACTTCCAGGGATGGGGCAGGAAATATACAAAATGAACCTGGAGCATCTCATGGTGCTAGAAAGTGAGGAAATGATCAGAAAACCAAAAGGATTGGTAGCTGCCACAGGGATACAGGAGCAACCTGAAAGAGCTCCCAGTGGCCAGAGCTGGAATCATTTGAGCAACAAAATAACAGCATAGTACTTCAGTTAGATTTGTGATGATAACACAAAGCATAAAATAAATATCCATGAGTCCATATTGATATAAATAATTTAATGAATGGAGGATAAGAGACAAATCTACTCGCCCTAAGAATTCTAAATAATTTCTATAGATATTCCTCCCTCCAGGATGTGGAGCTTAACTTCCCCACACACCCCTTGAACGTGGGTTGTACCAAACAGTGACTTGCTTTCAAAAAAGCAGAGTATGGAAGAGGAGGGAATACCTTTATAGTGGAAAAACCTGCCAAACACTACTTTAATGAAGGTAGATATCATCAATACCAAGTCATGTTACCTGTGCCTTTGTTATGATGTGAAGTAAATGATACTGCACAATCAGAAGCTCTTTTTACTCAATTCATTTTCCTTTTATCTCTAGTTTTACTGCTATTAAACATACACTGGCAACATGAAGGCTTTTCTTACTTATTCCTAATGACTCTCCCTTTCATTATTCACAGGTATTATAACCATGAGTAAATATTTTGAGCTTTTAACTCTGTCTTGAGTAAATTTCCTGGAGGAACCAAATGACATTTACTTCTAATGTAATAATTGATACGTTTGTGTTTCAATCTACCAAATGGTATTTGTTTTCTATTTGCCTGTCTGCTCTTTCTTACTCTGTTCATCTTTTCCTGCCATCTCTAGAGTGAATTGATATTTTTAGTATTCCAATTTATCTCCTCGGTTGACTTTTTAGTCACGTCTTGTGTTAATTATTTTGTAGTTTCTCTTATGCATTTTTAATTTATCAAGTCCACCTTCAAATATAACCTACTACTGGGGTGCCTGAGTGGCTCAGATGGTTAAGCATCTGCCTTCGGCTCAGATCATGATCCCAGGGTCCTGGGATCGAGCCACATGTCAGGCTCCCAGCTCAGCGGAGAGTCTGCTTTTCCCTCTCCCTCTGCCTCTGCCTCTCCCCCTACTGGGCTCTGTCTCTCTCTCTCTCTCAAATAAATTAATTAAATCTTTAAAAAAAATCAAATATAATCTAATACTTTATAAACAAAGCAAGAATCTTACAAAAGTATACTTCAAATCACCACCCTCCTGATCTTTGCACCTTCGTCATACATTTAACTCTATATATGCTAGACATCTCACAATCTATTGTTCTTTTACTTTATATAGTGGTGTCTTAAAGATATTGAAAGGGATATAGATATTAATACAAAGACATGGACATAGGTGTAGATATTTAGAAATAGCTTTAAATATATGTTTTTTATATTTACTTATATATTTTCTTTTTCTGGTGTTCTTTATTGCTTCGTTTTCTACAGCCTGAAGAACATCTTTTAGCATTTCTTGTAGTGCAGATATGCAGGTGATAAACTCTGAGCTTTTGCTTATCTGAACAAGTCTTTATTTTATCTCTATTTCAAAAGGATATTTTCTTTGAATGTGGAAATCTCTGTGCATAATATTTATTTTCTGACACTGAAAGGATGTCATTCCAACATCTGCTTTTAATCACTTCTGGTAAGAAATCAGCAATACTCTTATGTTGTTCCACTGTAATGCCTTTTTTCTCTAGGTGTTTTTACCAGTTTTTTTTCTTTTCCTTTGGTTTTCAGCAGTTTGCCTATGATATGCCTATGTGTAGTTTCATCATATATATATTATGCTCAACTTCTGAATTGAGGCCATGTCGGTTTTGCAAAAATTTTTGCTATTATCTCTTTAAATCTTTTTTTTTTTTTTTTTTTTACTACCTTTTCTCCTGCTTGGACTCCAAATAGAGATGTTTGACCACTTTATATTCCCATAAAACTTGCAAGCTCTGTTCTTTTTAACTCTTTTTACTTTTGGTATTTCAATTTGGACACTATCTACTGACCTATATTTAAGGATAAGGACCTTGATTCAATGATTCTTTTCTCTGCAGTGCTCAGTCTGCTGATAAGCTCATCACATGAATTGTTTGTTACCATATTTTTCATTTCTAATTTTTGACTACTTTACAATATCTATCCCTCTGATATAACCCATATGTTCATGCTTGTCATCTGCCTTTGGTCTAGATCCTTTAATATATTTATCATAGTTACTTTAGTATAGCTGGCCTTTTCCATGAGACCCTTTAACATTTTTATTAAGTCACTTTTAAATTGCTTATTGATAATCTCAACAGCTCTTGACTGCTTCTTTGTTGGTTATTGGCCTCATTTTCATTCTTCTTCAATTGTCTAATATTTTGTTCTTTTTTTTTTTTTTTGAAGGTGTTTTTATTATAGCACAAGGACAGGACCTGTGGGCAGAAAGAGCTGCCTAAAGAGAGAGTTTTGTTTTGTTTTGTTTCTTAAGCAGGCTCCACACTGGGCTTGAATTCACGACCCTGAGATCAAGGCTAGAGCTGAGATCAAGAGTCAGATGCTTAACCAACTGAGCCACCCAGGCGCCCCATGTCTAATAAATATTTCTTAAATGCCAGACAAGTTTTGAAAAAAATATAGACAAATAATATTTATGCCTACAGAAGAGCACTTCCCTCCTTCTGAGTCAATCTTCTCTGTAGTTGAGCTTGATCTAGAATCTGTTGCTTTAGTTAGATTTAGTTCACTGAGGTTTCAAATAATTTGAGGCTAAGTCCAGAACCTTTCCTTTAATAGACTTGGTATCGAAGTGTCTGCCCTATTTCTCAGTTTTCCTGTCCTCAGACTTCAGCAGGCCCCATGCTCATGCACCCTGGGGAGTTTTATGTCCTCTCTCTTTCCCACACCCAGCCACAGGACCCCTGCCTCATGCTCATTGTAAGACCCAGAGGGTCTGCAGAAATTCCCTCCATTCTTCTGCATGGTCCTCAGACTTTAGAAATCTCTGTGCACCTGCACCTTGAAAGATATTTCCCTGTTCTCCTCCAGGCAGAGACAAATGCTGCCCCTGGCTCAGTAGGAGGCATGGAGGGGCTGGGGGCTTTCTCTATTATGCTTTCCCAGCCTTCGCATGTTAGCAGGACCTTCACACCACAGTTCTATGAGTACCTGAAGTGCCTGGGGGTTTCTCGCAGTTCCATCATCCTCCCCTCAGACTTCAGCAACCTCTACACACCTGAATCTCCCATGAAATCTGTCTCAGCTCTCCTGTGCTGTTCACAGGATTTCCCAGGAGAGCTCGGTGAAGCTTGTGCCAAAGAGTTGGCAGGTAGTTGCAGATTTTCTTTGTCTCTGCCTCCCTGGGATTCTAAACTGTCATACCAGCCTATTATCAGTCTTTAACAACTTATTATAAGTATAACTGTTTTCCCTTTAGTCACAGCTATGATGGCTTCTTCCTCCTCCTTTTGTGTCACAAGACGTAAAAGCAGCCATGGATCACTTCTCTTCTAGGTCAGGCTAACCACTTAGTGGGTTATAATTCATCTCTCTGATGAGCTTAAGAAACTAGGACCTTAAGGTTCTTATTGCTGGGGTGGAGGGACATTGCAACTCTGTGTATCCCAACTGGAAGCAGAAATCCTCATTTGTTCTTTAGGTTTTTTGTTTTGTTTTGAAGATCTTATTTATTTGGGGGTGCAGCACAGAGAGCATGAGCAGGGGGAAGGGCAGAGGGAGAGGGAGAAGCAGATTCCCTGCTGAGCAAGGAGCCTGATGTGGGGCTCAATCCCAGGATCCTGAGATCATGACCTGAGCCAAAAGCAGATCCTTAACCAACTGAGCCACCCAGGTGCCCCCCTCATTTGTTATTTTTAATGGACTAATTTCTTCAATAATATCTTTGAACAATGATACATAAAAGATGTTTTAATTTTTTAAATATTTGCAATTTATCTCACTGCTAGAAGTTTATTACTTTTAATTTCTCTAACAAAATTATTGAGATGCCCACCATTGGGATTTCTCAGAAAGATATACAATTTCTAGGTCCTGGGTTTATGAAGCCTTAAATCATAAATCCAATATACAACAGCTGAGCAGCATACATGGCTAACTGCTAAGAGAATCTTTATGAGGGAGATTTCCCTATATGTAAAACTACAGCAATATTGTTATGGAACTAAGAGAAGATTATGAATTCTGAAGTGTAAGTACAAAAGTTCAGGTGAGATTAAGGTAATTGTGGAGACATTAAAAGTCTTGTTGAATACAGAGATTTATTGCTTAAGTCTAATCCTAGGATAATAGAAAACTACTGCAATTCATTGAAATAATAAAGGGCCCATTTCTTAGACCTTATATAAAGCGATGTGTAAAGCTTAAGAGAAGCAAAACAATATGCTTGACATAACCTGAATATAAAATATTATCTGCATTTTCAGATACAGTCACCTTGAATATAAGCTTGAAAGCTTCAAGTTGTTAAAAAAAAGTACTAATAAATGGTTTGATCCTCAAAATAAATATTAAAAAAATTCCAAAATGCACGTAATCATCCCAATAACAAATTGATATTGCTATATTTCAACAATGTATTTCTAGTTTTAAAGATGCATAAATGTCCAATCAATCAGGAAATTTCTGAGTTACAAATTCACAACCAGGTAATTCATAAAGAGAAGAGACAAATATTTGATTAAAAAGGAGTATAAATACACAATAAATGTTAAGTGAAAATTACATTTGTTATTAAAAATCCCTGATGAATGAGTCCTTCAATACAAAAGGACTAATTATAACTGCAATATGAGTAAAAGGAAAGTAAAAATACTGAACTTGGGGTGCTGGGATGGCTCAGGCGGTTAAGCATCTGCTTTCAGCTCAGTCATGATCTCAGGGTCCTGGGATCGAGCCCCACAGGGGGCTCCCTGCTCAGCCAGGAGCCTGCTTTCCCTCTCCCTCTGCCCCTCCCCCTGCTAGTACTCTCTCCCTCGCGTTCAAATAAATAAATGAAATCTTAAAAAAAAAAAAACTGAACTTTACTTAAGGCATGTATGATGTGCCTGGCACTGTTACATCACAGTTTAATATACTAATACTATTGCGCATTTTATGGAACTTGTGGCTCAGAGGTCAGTATCCTGGGTCAAATTAAATACAAATGGGGCTTAGTTTCAAAATCAAGTGTTATCCACTTTTAATTTCATGTCCTGACAAAAAGAAAGTGGAGGTGATAGTATCAGAAGGATCAGTAGAGAAGACCTAACTTCAAAGATAGAAAGTTTCTGTGAAACCACGGAAAGCAGACATCAGAATGGGGAGAGTCAACAAACAAAAATCTCTCAGGAACCATTAAATCAATTTTTGGCCACAGAGAAAGGAATATGCATATTCTGGCAGCTCTACACACTGGTTATCTAATAGTGGAACAACTTAGGCAGGATTTAAAATATCACCAAATCACTGAGGGTTACCGCCAGAAGCATCCATCAAAAGGAAGCATAAAAATGCCTCCTCGTCTAGTCTAGGGACTCTTTATAAAATAAAGTTTGGTTAAAACATAGCTAGAAACCAGAAAATAGCTTAAATATCCTCCAGCAATGCTCAAGGCAATGAAAGAGTTGACTATGTTCATGTACACAGCTCCAAGATACCGGAGTAGTAGTAAGGCTAGCAATTTAAAGACACAGAATGACCCTGACATACAAATCAGCTGGAAAAGAAAAAGACCTTATACTTTACTGAATAACTATCTTCCTCCTGCTACTTATTGCCCCCTAAACAGTCTTTATGAAATTAATTAAAGATTAACTTTATGCATATTAACTTTCTAAACTCAGTTCACTAGACATTATCTCCGTGATATAGAAGTGCTCAAAAGAATGCTCTACATTTGGATCACAGATTTTATTTATGCCATTAAAATGTGGATGTTTGAAAAAATTAAGAGCTTTTTATCTGGCCTATATTATAGGACAAAAGGCATAAATGACTGGAAATAGAATTTTGAATATCAGAATTCAAGCACATAGATAAATACACACATGCGCATATAAAGTCAAGGACCAAATTAAAAGGAAATTTTCCTATGATGCAGAAAAATGTATAATATAGCTATGTAGGTTTACAACCCTCTCTGGAACTTTCCTGATGTAATCTGAAACTAGCCCCCACATGCTGAAGGCAAGGAGAGCCTGAAGAAAGAGGCAAGCCACTCTATGTTGGTAGGTGGCCATTTTAACAACACCAAAAGGGACTTACACATGAGGCTTGTCCTGGGCTGCAGCAAAATGGCTGGATTCCCACACCTGTCCTCCAAATCTTAACAGCTTATAAAGAGGCCCTGACTGGGCTCAGTCACGTATACTGCACAGGTGTTTCCAATACCACATCACCATCACAAAGCTGCATCCTTCGAGCAGCTTCTAGGATCAGGAAAGGCAAGTGGAACCTGCATTCCAGGAAAGGGGAGTGGGTGAGAAGCCTCCAAGGGCCCAGGTCTAGCTCATAAGACAATCAGTGGTCACAATTTTTTTTGGTCATGTTCCCCAAGAAGCTATGAAATATGGGAGTTTAAATATGATCTCGTAAGGAGGATTATTCTCTTTATAAGCTTTGTCTAGAAAAATCAGCAATATAAGTCAGTAAGTTTATTTTCAAGTATGGTGTTATTTCAGAATGTGTCCCTGCAGAATCAAACCTACTAAGTTATTGTCACAGTTCTTTTTCTCACAGAGAAAATTTGTTAATACAAATAATACTATGTATCAAAGCCTGTTGGGCATATCTGTGAAGAACTTTTATTTTTAACCATGGTAAATGATTTGCCTGCAAGTAACAGAAAAACCAACCAAGAGGCAAGAAAATATTTCACTTGGTGAAAAACTGCCGTTAAGCAGTTACTCTTTCCATGATGTGACAAAAAATCAGAAATCTGAGTCGGCATCAGTATTAGCTAAGATTCGTTTGGATTTAAAGGACAGGAAACCCAAAATTAAAATGAGGGTAAAAATACGGTACATCTTTATGACATAAAAGCTCAGGTACATGGTCTCTGGCCAGAAAAGTGCTTATGGAATTGGGAAATCTAGCCTCCTCCTGTCTTCTTGTACCTTTTTTATATGGCTTTCATTCCCAATTCACCTTACAGACGGCTTGTTTTGGCTGGAGCCATATAATCTGCATGCTAGACAACAATAGGAGAAAAGAGGGAGAAAGAAAACAATCAAAAGTTGCCGATCTTTACTCAGAGATCAATGGCGTGACAGCGACAAGCATCAAGAAAAGTTGGTAGATACAGGCTTTATTCTAAGCAGCCATGAGCACAGCTAAAATTCAGACAGCCTGTTATAAAGAAAAGGGTGGAATAGCAGTCCCTACTACAATATTCCTGCATTTTTCATGTTTTTCCTGAGAGATTAAATGATTGTTCCAGCAGCCACATACACACAAGATTTCACTTGTGCACTGCTATCACTCAGTGGCAGGAGGCTGGAGAGCGGAGAACTACCTGCACACAACTATTCCCCTAATTCTCTATTATCCTTCCCCAATGCTCCCTCAGCAGACCTCCAATTGCAACTCATTTGGACAGAACAAGGTCACATGCTCATCTGTAACTGCAAGGACAGCCGGCAGAGCAAGGGTCCGTCCAGGAGAATGAGAGGGGCTTGTTTGAGCAAGACCGGTGAGAGTTCATCCTCTTAGACACTGCAGTCAAAACACTGGAGTCAAAACAAAATTAGAGCTTTGTTAGTAAGCAAGATTGGAGAATAGCATTGGCTAAGTAAACCACAGAGTTCGCCATTATAATCCGGTGTTTTGTGTGTGCTGTTAAAGATTAAGGTGGAACTTGGGACGCCAGGGTGGCTCAGTCAGCTAAGCATCTGCCTTCGGCTTAGGTCATGATTCCAGGGTCCTGGAATCGAGCCCTGCATCGGGCTCCCTGCTCAGCGGGGAGCCTGCTTCTCCCTCTCCCTGCCTCCTGCTTGTGTTCCCTCTCTCTTTCTCTCAAATATATCTATATCTATATATAAATAAATACATATAAATTAAGAGGATCATAGGGGAAGAGAGGAAAAAATGAAACAAGATAAAGCCAGAGAGGGAGACAAACCATAAGAGACTCTTAATCTCAGGAAACAAACTGAGGGTTGCTGGAGTGGAGGGGGGTGGGAGGGATGGGGTGGCTGGGTGATGGACATTGGGGAGGGTATGTAGTATGGGGAGCACTGTGAATTGTGTAAGACTGAAGAATCATACACCTGTACCCCTGAAACAAATAATACATTATATGTTAATTTAAAAAATAAAAATACAAAATTAAGATGGAACTTAATACCAGATAAGGTGAATATTCTTCAGCTGCTTTTAAAAATTCAATGGCCTAATAAAGCCAAGAATAAAAATACTTAGTACACATTTTCAGTTTTGGAAAGTGGTATTAGAAAATGGAAAGGGAAAAAAAAGAAAACTAATTTTTTTTAAAGTTCCTAAATATTGCTTGGGTTAAATAGGAAATCAAACCATATTGTAAACTATTAAAATTGAACGAAACTGGGAATACAACATATAAAAATACTACATGATGAGGCTGAAATTTTTCAGAAGAAAATTAAAAGTCTTAAATGTTATGAGAAAATAAAGAATGAAAAATAAACATTTCATTTTGGAAGTAATAATAACAATGTATCAAATAAAATTTTAAGAAAATATACACAAAGATGAATGTGAAAATTAATTATTTAGGGGATAAAAGCCAAAAATGTTTTAGAACTAAACAACTATGCACCTAATTTAATATATTATTAGGTCAAAAGATAAAAATATTAAAGGTATCTTTAGCTGCTATAAGAGAATTTGAAACCATCAGTATGCATTCTTGATTTTTAAAAAACAATACTATGACAAACTAAGAATAAGAGAAACATACCTTTAAGAGTATTACGAATCAATAGGAAACCCTTAAGAGTGAACAAATAATGCCTCAAATCATCAATTATTATTCACATTATTCTTCTAATAAATATGGTAAGAAAATTAGAGAATTTAGTCATCTAAATAATGGAAAGTTAATAAAAATGGTAATTGTTATTATCATTAATAATAAATAGAAAATAGAGGTACATTATAGGTTATAGTATCATCTTGGGGATGATGCTTGTTTTTCTGGGTCTCTTTCTTCCAATTTCTAAAGGTATAAACTTGTGCACCACATACTCATGCTTCCAGAGATCCTTGGGAGCACAAGAAGCAGCCAAGAACATTCAGCTAATCTGGTATCAAGTTCTACCTCAAGAACCTGAACTATCAGCCAGCGCCTGGTTATAAGTCTGATATTAAACCTGAATATTTCTCAGTCTCCAGCTTTATTTAATACACCATTCCGAAGCTTGAAATAAAATTCTAAACACTGCAACAACCAAAGAGTCTGATTAGCGCAGAGTAGTCAACTTTACGAGAGAAGTCAGAAAGATGCAAGACAAAATACACCACACTCTATACTGTATCCTTGCTCTATAACATAGGTCGATAATAGTATGAGAAATAACCAGTTTTTATAAAGGTAATGTAGAAGTATTTTACTCACAATACAAATACATAAAACAAACTTAACATTGAGATGCAACACTTTTATGAAGAAATAATAAATCTTTACTATTATCACCACCATCCCCCATACACACAGAACCCTGAAAACCACAAATATGAACCAACTGTTCATATTCCATGTAATAATTTGAGATATAGCTGCTGTTCACTCTATGTTGAGAAGCCAGAGAACCTATTTTCAATAGCGGGTGGTAGTTCCACTGAGTCAAGCCAACTCAGTAAGTTTAACATAATGCCAATGGCAATCCCAAGGTGATTTTTTAAGTTGAAAAATGATTCTAAAATTAATCTGGAAAGAGCAAAAATATACATTTTGAAGAAAAATCATAATTGGCTATTTGCCTTACCTGTTAAATTTTAAAGTACTCTATAAATATATTGTAAAGAAAAGGTTCAGTCACAACACCAGACAGTGGAACAAAACAAAAAGTACAGAAACAAATTCATAAGGAAATATAGAATTTGAAGAAGCATTGAAGGTAATGATATTTGTTCATAAAATAGTGTTGGAATAGGCAACTACAAATTTGGGGAATAAAATCTTCTATATCTGTTCCTCATACCATAACCAAAAAATGTATTAAAGTAATAAACACTACACATTTCAGAAACACAAACAAAATACAGGTAAATTTTTAGAGGAAGGTGTGCCAAATATTCTGATGGAAGTTTTTTCTAAGCATAGATGATCAGAGACAGCAAAGGGAATACAGTAAAAGGCTATAAATTACCAGACCCTCAGCACTCTGTAAGAAAGCTAGAAAAAATCCTTACAGGAGACGTCTCACAACTTTTTTCTTTACTAGAACATGGTAATTTGAAATTTTCATCAGCCCTCTAAAATACATATCAAATTATCTGGCAAAACAAATATTTGGTGTTAGAAGCCAGGATAATGGTTTGCCCATGGTGGGAGAATAGTGACAGGGAGAGAGAGAGAGGAAGGAAGGAAGGAAGGAAGGAAGGAAGGAAGGAAAGAAAGAGGGAGGGAGGGAGGGAGGGAGGGAAGGAAGGCAGGAGGAGAGAGAGAAAAAGAATGAACATATCAATAAGCTGTTCTTTAACATTTAGAAACCATTTTTCTTTTTTCATCTTAACTCATATTTCCATTTTACTTCCACCACTAAATTGCAAGCTAATATGATATCATTTTATGATTAAAGATTTTTTTATTGCACCCCCTTCTTAATTCTGTCACAAAATATGTATATGCCCTAAAATTTTACATTATAGAAACCTTTGCTAAACTGTATATCTTCTGGATTAAGTTGCATTACAGTTGTTATTAGTACATAATTGATCTTAGTAAAAACATATTACAAATTTAAAAGTAATTTTCACATGAAATTAAATACTTTTAGAATGCATATTTTAATGAGCTTAATAAAGCCATTTTCATTACTGAACTTAACCATGGATACTTCTGAATTATTGCTAGAATATGACAGTTTACAATCAATCCTACTGATACTTTTCATTTTATTACTTGAAGTAGTAAAGAAACGTTGATATGTATGTGGATAAAAATGAAAAAGTTTTTAACAATGTCACCTGATTCTCTGAACTCTTCAGAATTACATGCCAAAATAAAATAATAGTCTATGATGAAAATTATTAATTATAATTATTATATAACATATATTATAATTATAATATAATATTTTGTATATATTATTAATTTATTATATATTATATATATTATATATTATATATAAATATATATAAATTATTATTTATTATAATTATAGTATATAATATATATATTATAATTATAATAACAGAAGTTCCTGCCAGAGGTATCTCACAAAAAGAGAAAGTGGAGACACATTACTAATGGAAAGAAGCAATCAAAATTATTAATGCAAACTATATGATTCCTCACTTGCTGATAAACTTAAGACAATCAAAAAAAAAGAAAAGAAAAGAAAAATAGACCTAATAACCAATTTCAGCTGGTTATCAAATAAAGTGATTAGCACTTGAATCAATAGACTGAGTAAAGAAGATTACTCTCATCAGTGCAGGTGGGCATCATCCAATCCATTGAGGACCTGAATAGAAAAAAGTCAGAGAAAGGGTAAATTTGCCATCTACTCCCTCTCTCTTGCCCTCATATTGGGTACTTCTGGGTCTTAGGTGTCAGTCTTGGTCTGGGACTTATACCATTGGCTCCCCTGATTCTCAGACTTTAAAGTTTAGACTGGAACTCCCCACCAGCTATGTTGGGCCTCCATCTTGCCGACGAGAATCTGAGACTTCTCAGACTCCACAGTCATGTGAGTCAATTCCTCATAATAAAACTCTGTATCATTTATATTTCTCTGTATCTATATATTTCTAAACATATAGATACCCTATTGGTTGTTTCTCTGAGGAACCCTCCCTAATACAGGAGGGAAACCCTAAGATGCTTTATCCCAAAGGCAATTTATTGTACTTGTTATTCTTTCCCTTAGATGCATCTTGTTTAACTTGACATACTAAGAAAGGCCTTCCTTATATTGGGTAGCTTCTGTGTGCCCCTCCAAATTTATTCCTCCTCTTTGTTCTGCCCTCTGCTCCGTTGAATCAAGTAGTCAGTGGGCTTTCATGCCTGCTAATTTCTCTCTGCTTTGGCTAATAGGAAGCCCTAGCAAATTATCTAAAAGAGAAAAGTGAGTGAAGTCAGGGTGTTTATTGTCTAGGATCCTTCCCCTTCAAAGCGGCCCCAGACTCTGTCCCTAACCAAAGGTCAATGCTCATTTCCAAAGGCCTTGTCTACAAGATTAACTCTCCTTCCAGGTTCCAATAAGCTCTCTCTTCTTTTGTCCCTTTGGCTAAGTGCTGGCAACAGCTTCACTGCTGCCTGGCCCTAGTTTCCGTTTTACTCCCATGGTGCCTCTATTACTGGACCGCTCCCCTTTAATTGGTGCCTTTGTAAATCAAAAACCCTAAATTCTTGTCATCTGTTGAGAACTTGAATGATTCAGAGTTGGAGTAATGAACATATTTTAATTATGTTACAATTTTATTAACTTAATATTTTAAAATGTTCTTGAACTTTAAAGATATTTTTGTCAAGATATATTAGAGCTGCAGATTAAACTCATTTAATTTATGAAGAATATCCACAATACAACCGAATTAGCAAAGCTAATTCTCATTTTAAAGCCAAATATCCAAGTCTTGGTCACATAAAGTCTGATTTCATTTATCAGTTTGCATAAATGTGTTATACGTTTCAAGATATATTATTAAAAATACTAAGAAACTAATAGTGGCACACATCTTGAAAGATAGGTTGGCAAATGCTGTGCATTCAAGATTGAAATGTTATACATCTGATAAAATGAGTTTATTCATTTCATTATAAATTATAAAAATTAAATAATATATCAATATACTATCATGATATATACAACATACATTATTTAATTTGAAATAAGGCTATGCAATGTATGTAGCCAAAATTAGTCATTTACGAAGCAAGGAACATGATAAAATATATAATATTCCTTTGATAAACTTGTATGGGTACATATATTTTTGGTTTTTAGAATAACTAAGAATCAAGAATAAAAAATTAGAAACAAATCCATTTAGTTTGTTACAATCATAATCAAATTTTCTCGTTATTCAATGAAAGAAACAATGATCTATTGCTAAAGCTAATAAATCTGATAGCCAGAATACAATTTAATTTTTGCAAATTAGAGGTAAAAGAAATTAAATCTTTTCTAATTGTGAATAAGATAAGAGTTGGCTATGACTGGAGATATAGCTTTTGATATGATTTAATAAAATAGGTTTTAATTTCCTTATTAAATAAACAGAAACTACAAATCAGAAATCTCTCTCTCTCTCTCTCTCTCTCTCTCACACACACACACACACACACACACACACATTTTATATTAAGAACTTTTACCTTGAGAAATTTGTAGTACAACAACCCAGATACATTTACATTGATTCTATAGTTTGAAAGTGCTTTCATTATGAGGAAGAGTACTGAGAATAGCTTATAAAAATTGCTTATGTTTAAATACCTAGGGTCAGGGCACCTGGGTGGCTCAGTTGGTTAAGCGACTGCCTTTGGCTCAGGTCATGATCCTAGAGTCCCGGGATCGAGTCCCACATTAGGCTCCCTGCTCAGCGGGGGGTCTGCTTCTCCCTCTGACCCTCTTCCCTCTCGTGCTCTCTGTCTCTCATTCTCTCTCTCTCAAATAAATAAATAAAATCTTAATAAATAAATAAATTACCTAGGGTCAGAGAGGATCAAAGATGTTGGTAGCATTCAGTAATTTTTTGTATGCTTTTTCTTGTGCTCACAGAACTCTCCCTTAAGTATGATGAATTCCTTACTAGTAGCCAGGGTTTGGAAGAGGTGAGGTTATTAAAGGAAATTTGTCATCATAGAGACCACCCCATTCTACCATATATCAGATTCATTACATTGTATAAGAGGTCAAATATTCCCCTGCAAAGAACATGTTTTGTATGCTTCACATACTTCACTCTTAAAAGACATATTTATGATAGAAGCAGACAGTAAGCCCTATGGGTTTGGGGCACATTAATTAAGTCATTAAAAGTGGTCAATTTTTTTGTATCAAGTTTTTATTTAAATTCTAGTTAGTTGACATATAGTGCAATATTGGTTTCGGTAGAATTTAGTGATTCATCACTTACATATAACACCCAGTGCTCATCACAACAAGTGCCTTCCTTAATACTCATTACCCATCTAGCCCATTCCCCACTCACCTCCCTCTATCAACCCTCAGTGTGTTCTCTATAGCTAAGAGTGTCTTATGGTTTTCCTAAAAGTAGTCCCTTTTGTTTGATGTCCTAAAGACTGTCAAACAATAGATTTTTATGGTTATGTAAACTCAAAGATCTAAAAGTTCATTTTCTTAAAACTGTCTTGACATATTACATTTGAAATGTGTGTGATAAAGGATTTAACCCTAACCAAAGAGAGGTCCGGCCTCCACCTTCAGCTATTAGTCAGTAGAAGTTCATCTCCAGACCCTTAGAATGTCCTCCCTGATAAAAGTATCTTTATTTACTTGGAGATCTTTGGGACTAGACATCTAACAATGTGAATTATGATGAGGACTTTGGGCCATACGGTATCCACTCTGACTCCAAGGAGCTTGAGATTAAAGGTTAGCCATGTGGGAAGTCAAACATGGAGCTTCAGTAAAAACTGGACACTACAGCTTAGATGAGCTAACCTGGTTGGCAATATTCTGCTTATCCTATTGCATGTTGATGCCAGGAAGGTAATGTATCCTAAAGAAAATGAAAGCTTCGTGTTTGGAACCCTCCCTGACTCTGCCCTATCTGTCACTTCTCTTGGCTGATTTTATTTTATTTTATGTTTTTAAACGATTTTATTTATTTATTTGACCAAGAGAGAGCACAAGCAGGGAGAGCAGCAGAAGGAGAAGCAGGCTCCCTGCTGAGCAGGGAGCCTAATGCAGGGCTCAATTTCAGGACCCTGGAATCATGACCTGAACCGAAGGCAGATGCTTAACTGACTGAGCCACCCAAGTGCCCCACCTTGCCTGATTTTAATCTATATTCTTTCCCTGGAATAAATCATACTGTGTGTATAGTTTTCAGTAAGTTCTGTGGGTCCTTCTAGTGGTTTAGTAAACCTAAAGGTGATCTTGGGAAACCCCAAACTTGTGATTGGTATTAGAAGTAAGGACAGTCTTGTGGACTATGCTTCCTAGCTTCACAGAAAATATCACACATATCCCTCCTTACAAGTACTCCCTTTATGACATTGTGCTATAGGACATTCAATGTATGGAAATTCATGCCCAACATAGATCCTTAACATGATGTTAAGAAAGTAATAATGAGGGGCACCTGGTGGCTCAGGCAGTTAAGTGTCCAACTCTTGATTTCAGCTCAGGTCCTAATCTCAGGGTTGTGAGATAGAGCCCCGTGTCGGGTTCCATGCTGGGTGTGAAGCCTGCTTAAGATTCTCTCTCTCCCTGCCCCTCCCCTAGTCCCTCTCCTTCTCTTTAAAAAAAAAAAGTAATCTTGAGCTGTCC
Source organism: Eumetopias jubatus (assembly GCF_037043125.1). Lineage (NCBI taxonomy): Eukaryota > Metazoa > Chordata > Mammalia > Carnivora > Otariidae > Eumetopias > Eumetopias jubatus. The sequence goes on from NW_028274813.1 coordinate 50,445,389, forward strand.
AGCTACCAAGAGATCATAGGAGGTAAAAAGATTCTCTTAGAGTGTTGTTCCCAAAGGTACCAGTTCCCGGAGGAAAGAGGAAACACTGGGTCAGAGAGGATCCTGCTGGCACCTGCTACTGTAATTCTGTGCTGGTATTTATTGACTGGGGCATCCCCCCCGGCGGGGGACAACAAGCTGGAGAGACGTGATAGGCTGGAGGAGCCTGCTGATGTCCATCACCCCAATGGGTAAAACAATGAACATCTGGGGAAAAGGCTAAAGATTTCTGGGCTATGAAATATTGCTTCACAGGGGAAAGCTTGACCCTCTAGCAAGCCTGGGCTTGGAAGGATTCTAGAAAATCACAGAAACTTGAGGTTGTAGCCTAACATTTAGGTTTTTAATAGAAGATGTGGTCTACTAAAAGAGCCCTGTAGTTCTATTTTGTAATTGGATTCATATAAAATTAAAAACGCATTCATCTGGAAAATAATTTCCTCCTAAGAATTACAAAGTACTTAACACCTTATAATTAAGCTAAAGTTTAAAATTTATATATATATATACATATATGAATATACAAATGTTTAAAAATAATTCTAATAAATTAGTAATAATATTTAAGTAACAATATGAGCTGTAATTTACATTTGGCAGAGTGGCTTAAAAGTCTAGGTAAATCAATATAAGGCTTAACTAAAAACAAAAAGTGAACTAAGTTCCTTTGAATTAGCTCACTCGTATAACAGATTGTAAACCTGTAGTGCAGTCTTTGGTGGATCCTGTTTAACTGTTTCTGCAATGACTGGTTTTTAGTAAGAAGCAATTTACTTTGGGCTTAACGGGGGAATCAAATGCTATGTCAACAATAAAAGATAGGGCTTTACCACTATAAGAGAAGTTAAGGAAATCATGGGAGAAACATTTATTAAAATACGCAAATTTTAAATGTGTAATATTAACTCAGGCAATGCATATTTAACCAGTTCATTGTTTATGTTTTGTTTTTTTTTTTAAAGAGTTTATTTATTTATTTGAGAGAGTGAGAAAGAGAGAGAGCACAAGCAGGGGGAACAGCAGAAAGAGAGGGAGAAGCAGGCTCCCCGCTGAGCAGGTAGGCCCATGCGAGGCTCGATCCCAGGACCCTGGGATCATGATCTGAGCCGAAGGCGGACGCTTAACTGACTGAGCCACCCAGGCGCCCCTAACCAGGTCATTGTTTAAAAATCCCATGACAGTGTATTTCTGAGTATTGTTTCTATATAGTAAAGTATTTTTGTTCCTAACAAACTGCAAAAGTGCAGAAGCATACAAATGAAAGTCATCTATTAACTTATTACCGAAGAATCCCCTGTACCTAGGCTGAGGAGGAAAAAATTAGGCACTGAATGTGGTACTCAAAGAACCATTAGGAGAGAAAGAACTGAAAATACAATACATTGCAATAGCATAATTGCATAGCAATAATTGATCTCCAATTGTAAGTGCATTCCATGGGCTTTACACACACACACACACACACACACACACACACACACACACACACACTCTGTTAATAATGACATTTGATCAAACTGGTAAATTATATGAAGTACTATTTCGTGGCACAATCTGACTCTACCACTCTCCAGTGGCAGGAAGAAGGCTGAGGAATTTGCATTTGCAATTTTGGGAGCTTTCAGGGGAAATGATCTTTGTCTTTTGATAAAATCAAGAACTGTATAAATTCCTCTGATGCAAGGGATTGCAGCTATCTTTCTTGGACTTCTGGAAGTTGACGTTTTAATTGCAAGGTCATAACCGGGCATAATTCATGTTTCTGAATGGACATAGTAGATTTTTGTAATGTTCTCATACTTAGAGATATAAGGCCATGAATGACAGCAGAATGATAAAGGTGGCTAAGGAATAGCTCACCAAAAACCTTCAAGGCAATCAGCTAGTGAAGAAATGTGATCCAGTATTTCCCCTGGGCTCTTAAATCATTGCATTTCGGCAGGAGATTAGGGAGAGAGGGAAAGAAGGACATGGAAAAAAGAACAATAATACAAAGACCAGAAATAATGAAGCTATAGGCATTTTAAATGATTTTAAATAACTCTCTTTTATCAAATTTCACCTGTATATGCAAAGCAGTGTTGTCTAACATAACAGTTGAGAAGTAACCATTTGTTATTGATGGTCATTCAGGCTCTTTCCAAGGGAGGCAAATCTGAGCCCTTCTCAATGCTGCCTTATCTCTCTGAAGCAGCAACCCTGAGAACATAGGCACTCTGTCTGTGTTATAGACTCTGATCTTAGCAGCTGAGGAACAGCAGGTGATAGACTTCTAACCTCTGGGGAGCTAGAACAATCAGACAGCAAAGCAATAAATACTCAGCACAAATAACTCATTGCATCATCACTGTTTGCCTACCTAGAGCTCTTCGGAAATTATGCATTGTATCAGTTTCAAATCATACACCTTAAGTCGTCTGATGTGTGAGGCTGTTGTGGTGTTTGGCTGGTAGACTGAATTTTGGTGGGTTAGAGATTCCCAGTGTTTTATGAATATTGTGCCTTTGATGCTTGTTTCATTTCATTATGATGGACAATGCTCACATTATTTGATGCAGTTTAAACTATTGGCCCCTGTGTGGGGAAGCGTGATGTTCGAGTGAACATTTTTGTACAAGTAAAAGGAAGAACTGAAAAAGAATTTTGGTTTTAAATTGCATATTATTATTTGTTCAGGTGTTATTGTTGCTTTAATGAGCTGTTTTGTTTTTGTCTTTGCTTTTTGCCTATTATTTGTTCTATCTGATGAAAAGAGGAGCAGGTGGTTTTTCTTCTTCACACTTAAGTAGCCTGATAAAGCATCCAAGCTGGAACAGGGAGGGAGTATAGAATCCTCTGGGACTGAGCAGTGGGTCTGTATAATTATTTTAGGTACTCATTTTACTGATGTTTGTGACATATAAATATACTGAATGTTTTTTAAAGGGATACAGATTGCTATGTGTGATATAAAAATTCTGCTTTCTAGGTCATGAAATATTGATGAATCGAGAGAGAGAATAATTGTTAACTATGAGCTGGTGATTGTGAGTAAAGGGTTTTTTAGTATGTTAGGACTGGTGTGTCAAGCCTTTTCCCAGCTGAGTGTATATATCTCACTGGCTTCCCTCCACACACTAGCTCTGTGAACTTGGGCAAGTTCCATAATCTTTATGTTATCTCCCAGTTTCCTCATATGAAAAAGATGCAAAAAGAGATTAAACAGGACTTTCATGAGGAGTAAATGAGATAACCCATGTTAACAGTCTAGAATCATATTTGAGACATGGGGAATGCTTAAAAAATGCTAGCTATTATTATCTTCATCCAAATTCCCTTCCCCAAGTCACCAAGTAAGAAACCGATTTAGCTAAATTATAAATCCAGTCATTCTAATTCTTGGGATTTAGTCACTGGAAAATGTTCATTTTGTTCACTAAAGTCTTTTTTGTTATGCTGTTCATAAAATTTGGGTATAACACCTAGAATTCTATGTTACTTCTAGTTTTCAATGACAATCATTCAGGTTTCAGGGAGTATAACATGATGTTCATGAGAAAATAAATTTTGTGTTCAAATTGGGAAACATTTGGCATATGAAGAGATTTTTTTAAAGATTTTATTTATTTACTTGACAGAGAGAGACACAGCGAGAGAGGGAACACAAGCAGGGGGAGTGGGAGAGGGAGAAGCAGACTTCCTGTGGAGCAGGGAGCCTGATGCGGGGCTCGATCGCAGGACCCCAGGATCATGACCTGAGCCTAAGGCAGATGCTTAACAACTGAGCCACCCAGGTGCCCTGGGATTTTTTGAAGTCTTTTGTAGTATTAGCACACATTGCCTATTTCAGATTTAATTAAAACTCCAAAAATGTAATTTTCTTAGAAGTAGTCTTCTTAATGTCCACTCCAGATAACATCATTGTTTATAAATAAAACTCTTGGCTTTGGAGGGTAGCAGAATATGCCACCCCAAAACACACCACACCGGCGTAAGGATTATTTTGAGCACAAGGCAAAGAAGAAGAGCATAGAAGTAAAGCTCTCTGCCCTCCCACTATGTGCCCAAAGGCAGGACACAAGCTTGCAAAGGTAGCCCCCTTTCCCTCTCCACCAGGAAAAACATAAGTTAATTATCAGAGACAACTCTATCATTTCTGAGGAAATCAATTAACCAGAATTTATTTATTTATTTATTTTTATTTATTCTTTCTTTCTTTTCTTCTTTCCTCCCTCCCTCTTTTTCTTCCTTCCTTCCTTCTTTCCTTCCTTCCTTCCTTCCTTCCTTCCTTCCTTCCTTTCTTCCTTTCTTCCTTCGTTTCTTCCTTTCTTTGTAAGTAATCTCTCGGCCCAAAGTGGGGCTTGAACTCACAAGATCATGAGCTGCATGCCCTACTGACTGATCAGTCCCACACCCCTGTTAGAGACAACTTTCTATCCTTATCCACCTGAAGGCTGCACTAGAGGAATCTCCATCACAAACCTTGCTAAAATGAGCCCTTATCTATCATTGGTTTTCCTTATTTATACATTTGCCTTCCCATAATTTGATTCCCTAGAAACTCAAAATCCTTTTCCTTTGTCTTCTCACTTCTCTAAAAACGTGTTATTCTTTTGTTAAAATGCTATCAAGCCCAAGTTCTAGCCATCCCTTAGAGTTACTCAACTCCGGCTATTCTCATGTGTATGCATGATGCACATGCTAATACACTTGTGTTTATTTTTCCCTTGTTAGTCTGTCTTTGGTCAGTTCAATTACAGGACCCTCAACAGAGACCCTAGCTGGGTAGAAGGGAGAAGAATGTTTTCCTCCTCTACAGCCTTCTGGGAAAAGTCATTATATGTTTTTAGTTTGTTGTATTCCCAAATTAACTTTATGCAAAGTTCAAGAAAAGGTAGCTGTTACAAAATTTTAAGGTGTTACAGGAATTTATTAAAGGCTTTATTTGTTCATCTACTGGCTGATACTCCAGATTTAATATTTAGTGTTTTAGTTTTGCCAGCAAAACTTTGATATTGATAAAATAGAAACTCTTTCTGTACAGAGTATGTAAAACCCACTCAGCTGATACCGACTGTTTGTACATCAGAGTGAATGAGTTTATTACACAAATTTCTTCAATGTTTAAAGATGTAAAAGGGTAAAGTACCATGAAAACATGAGTATCTGTGAGTGGGAAAGAGGCATAATTAGGAAGTAAAGTGATATAAAGTAACATGATAGGAATCTGAAGTACTATAAAACATCTTAGCCTAGTTCATAATTCCCTGGGGTCTGCCCTTCTGTTCTTAGAAGGTTGGGGAAGGGAGAACCCAGTGGCTACTCCAGGGGTCAGTGCTGGGAGGGAATCAAGTCTCATCAATTTAGGTCATTGTGGTTTAAAGAAAAGACCGTGGAGGTAAACCAGGATGGGGAAAACCCAGGGACAAGAAGAATATAACTCTTCATCAGTGCCATGCTGAGCCATACCTGTGCTTGACAGGCAAAAGGAAAAATGGGCTCCCCAATATGCACTTATCCAAAATATTAACAGATTCCACTTGTCAAACCAGTAAGAAAAAGTAAATGAAGGCTCTACAATAAAAAAAAAAAAAAATCTAATTAGATACAAAGCCCTACATTGCCCCATGTGGTCCTGTGCTATTGTCAATCCTCATTAGCCCACCTCATGTCATGTGACAGATCTGCAGCTCTAGTTAGAACCAGGGGCTCATTAGAAAAAACTATTCCTCCTGTATAACCCAGGGTGTGGAAACAAACAAGAGCCTGTCTTTATTTATAATGTGTTCACCATAGATTTTTTTCATTAACTTTTATTTGTAAATTGTTGCCTTAAAACATTATTTATCTAACTGCCAATTTTTGGGGTGCCCCTTTGCATTTTAGGTCCAGTTTAGTGCCTCACCTGCCTCACCCTAATCATGGCTTTGCTGCTCACACACAAGTTTCCAGATCAATAGAGGTAAGGGTAACAGAATAGGACTAAGCAATTATATGATTTGTGGCAATTACACAACAAATATACAGAGACAATTTTATAATGTATGATTCATGCTTTCTTTCTCATCAAGCCTTTTGGTTTTTATACCTTTTTATGTATTTCTGCAGTGACTAGGACTCCTATTACCTTATTGATTTGAGGTAGACTTACTGCATTTTTGTCATATTCACAGTATTAAAGAAATGTTTCTAACACTTCACCATTAGGAATCATTATTACTGTAGGATATTGTTAGTTATTGTTTGTCAGGTTAAGGAAGTCTACTCTTACTTGGCTAACAGTTTTCATCAGACATAAGTGCTAAATTTTATCAATTGCTTTTTATATGGCTACTAAGTAATATTTCTCTGTTTTATAATATAAATTATAATAATTGATCTTGTAATATTAACTATCTTGTCTTTGTTTTGAATTATATTGATTAAATTTCCTTGTATTTTATTGAGGATTTATCCTTCTAATCAGTTTGTCATTTTCTCTCCTCATACTCTCATCTGATATTTATATCAATGTTACACTGTACTCAATAGGAGTTGGTAATGATGGGGTCAGAGCAAGCTTCCCCAGGATGGTCCACTTTAGCATGCAGATTATTTCCAGCTGAAGACAATCAAGGCCCACTGGACTCCAAGAAGAACCTTTTTACCTCTTTAATTGCCTAAAAGAATTTAGGTGGAGGGCCTGTACCACAAAGAGAGCTATTACCAAAGATAATTTTTTTTTTTTTTGAACATCAGAAAGACTTCTCTCCATCATTTCTTCTCCCATCTTCCTGTGAGTTGTTTTCTTCTCCTTTGAGGTCCCAGAACTCCACCTGCTTCCCTTTAGCTCAGGGTGCCAGATATGCCTCTTTTGCCTGCCTGGGGGTCTAAAGGGAAGAAGGGAAATGTTTTCCTCCCCTAGAGAAAGCATTCTTTCATTTTCTATCCTCTGGAATTTTGTAGGCAATTTAAATTATTTATTCCTTAAAATTTTGGTAGAATTCACCATAAAATCATTGAGCCTCTTGTTTTCTTTATAGACAGATTTTTTAAATTCCGGTTCTATTACTTAAAGTTACATTTGTCTATGTATTTTTTTTCTGTTTTCAAATTTTTTAGTGGAGTTCATTATGGTTCTATTTCTTCTAATGTCTGTTTTGGTAAATTGTGCTCTTCAAGAAGTATGTCCTTATCAAAATTTAAAATCTTATTGGGATACAACTGTTCATAATACCCTCTTATTATACCTTTACATTTTTAGGCTCTATAGAGATGTCCCCTAATCATTTCCTGATATTTTAAATTTGTGCTTGTGTATTTGTGGATCAGTCTTGTTAGAGGTCCAGTTTAGTCATTGAATGATTAATGACAGAAATGATTAATCATTTCAAGGAAAGGATTTGTTGCTTTGTTGATTCTCACTTTTTTGTGTCAGTTTTCAAGTTTTGATGTTGCAGGTCATGCTGCCTGGGAAGCCGACCACCTTCAGGTGAAATTGAGCACAGGAGGTTGATTGGGTAGTGCTCTTAGAATTACTAGCTGCAGGGGAAGGGACAGGATTCAAAGACAAAGAAGTTGCCTTCTGCTTCTTTCCCAGCAAAGATTTCAGACAATTCCACAGAGAGTTCTGCATGGCTTTTAGAGTTCTTAAGACTGGGCCGGACTTTATATCCTGCTTTCCACAAATGTGGGATGCAGCATGCTTCTGGGAAGGAGGACAGACTTCCAGAAAGGCAGCTCTACCAGGCAGCAGCCCGCCAACAACTCATGGGGTCATAATTTTTTGGTAGATGGGTAGTGAAGCACAACATCCACTTTTTTTTTTTAAGATTTTATTTATTTATTTGAGAGAGCACGGTGTGCGCACTAGCCAGGGTAGGTGCAGAGGGAGAGGGAGAAGCAGACTCCCCGCTGAGCAGGGACACCCCCCCTGGATATGGGGCTCAATCCCAGGACCCTGGGATCATGACCTGAGCCTAGAGCAGACATTTAAGCGACTGAGCCACCCAAGTGCCCCAGAATGTCCACTTTTAGAATTTATTCTGTTCTAATCTACCTCCACATGTATGTTGGAAGTAAGGGACAGGCAGGGTTAAGTAGGGAGAGATAGGTAGGGGGCTATGGGATCAGGCTCACAAAAATAAAAAAATACAGAGGTGTAAGGAAACCAGAGATAAGAGAACAAACCAGACCACCAAGCCCTACGTGTCAGAGGTGGTCTTGTTATAACAGCTAATTGTGACCAACAAAGAATTACCAGACCCTAAAAAGGTAGTAAGCCTTTAAAGGTGTTATCACTAGTCCTTACTCAATGGTGCTATCAATAGAGATGTTAAAAGAATTTAAATTCCCTGGTTAGCCTTCAATAAAAGACCAGTCCTAAAAGCCCTCAAAGGCTACCCTGTCAGGACACCTCTCACTCCTGAGAGCTTTTTCTGTATCCCACTTAATAAAACTTTATTGCTTTACTCACTCCCCTCTGTGAGATTCATTCTTCGACTCCCTGAGATAAGAATCTCGCCCTCCTACTTCAGAAGCAGCAGCTTTTCCATGGTTCTGGTGTGCTTTTGTTTCTGTTTTTGTTTTTTTTAAACATTTATATATTTATTTGAGAGAGAGACCACACATACGTGGGGGGGATGGGCAGAGGGGAGGGAGAGGGAAAGAATCTCCAGCAGATTCCACGCTGAGCTGGAGCCCCTTGGGGGCTTGATCTCAGGACTCTGAGATCATGACCTGACCTGAAACCAAGAGTCGAGTCAGACCCTTAACGAACTGAGCCACCCAGGTGCCCCAGTTTACGGTTTTTTGGGGGTTGCAAATTCATGAGAGAAAGGTACCATAGCCATTAACTTCACAGCAGAGTCGGAGGCCACAACTGATACTCAACATCACCCTCCTTGTTATGGAGCATCCATAACAAACAAACAAACATCCATGAATGTTTGTGTCTTCCCAAAATTCAAAAGTTGAAGCCCTAACCCCAATGTGATGGCATTTGGAGGGGGGACCTTTGGGAGATAATTAGGTTTAGATGAGGTAATGAGGGTAAGGCCCTATGATGGGGTTAGCGTCCTTATAATAGAAGGAAAAGAGACCAGAGCTCACTGGCATTTGTGGGGATTCACAGTGCCTAGATAGACAAAATCTGACCTGTATATGCCTCCCTGGATGGGACTAATTGAAAAGCAAAGGAGGAGTGCCCAGAACGCTGGGTGTCCTTTGAAGTTTCTTGGCTGGAAGAGGCCAGATTCTTATTATGGCTCAAGGTTCTCATCTAGGGAGTAAATGTTTAAGTTCTGAAGAAAAATAGGCACCTGTGGTGGTCATGTACCTCACGAACTCCTTGCCTCCTTGTTTTGCGCTTGCACCTGGTGCGTTGATAAGACCCCAATAAAAGTGGAGACAAAGCTTGGCTTGAGGCCTTTCGCCACTAGAGCATCTTGTCCCCAGGCCTCTCCTTTCTCCCACTAAGGTTCCTGGAGTAATCTTTTCATTCATCATCTCATGGTTTGCTGGCCAAACCCGACAGCATTCTCTCTCTCTTTTTCTCTTTCACACATGTTCTCTTTCTTCCCTGATCATGTGAGAACATAGCAAGAAGGCAGCTGACTGCAAACCAGGAAGAGGACCATTACCAGGAACCAAATCTGCCCGCACCTTGACCTTGAACTCCTGGCCTCCAGAACTGTTAGAAATAAATAACTGTTGTTTAATCCACCCGGTCTAGGGTATTTTATTATAACAGCCTAAACTGACAGATACTCCTCAACTCCCCATTTGCATTCCCTTCAGTCTTAAATAGTGCCTCTGTTGGTCCAGATGGCCAAACTCTGGATGACTCAGACCTTCATCCATGAGGGTTCTGTAGCCCTGGTTACAGTATCTTCTCTCAGGCCATGGCTGATGTATGGAGCTCTACCTTTTCCTGCTGTTCAGATCAATTAGCCTTATCAGTATGGGAATTCTCATCTGGCCCCCTGAAGAAAAAAACTGCCTGAGAAGAAGCCATAGCCTAATTTCCTTGGCAATTTTGTAGGGTCCTGGGTCAATGCATTTTATTTTTATCAGTCAGAACTTCTACACCCTGTTTGAGCTCTAGGATTGTTCACCTTAAAACTCCCAGTGTATTGAGTTTCCCCCACAGAAGTGCAACTTAATATTTAGCAACATACTCAAGGGGAACCTGTGTGTGGTCCTGGAGCTCCTCCTTCGATACTTTCCTTCTCTTTGATTATCTGTCTTACACATTACTCATTCCAGGTACCTCAATATTCCCTTGCTCTGATCTCTGTCTCTGCAACTCTGTGAGATCATGCTAGGGAATACCCTCTTGTACCACAGTTTGGAAAATGCTTCCAGGCAGATCCTAGGGCTCACCTTTTTGTTGCCTTTTCCCTTGGACTATAGTTTTATGTTGCCTATCGTCTTGTTTCTGAAAGCACTTGACTCACACATTTTGCATGTTTTCTAGATATTTGTAATGTTAGAAAAATTGTCACACATCACAACCAGAGCAGGATTCTGTATCTTCTCATTCTCGATGACATTTTGTAGTTTACCGATTTTGTGATTTCACCCATTGTTTGTTTAAATACTTTATATATGGTCATTTTATGTTCCATTTGGGTTCATCCATTATCTGAAACCCTTAGAAATCTATATTAGCTGTTTGTTGTTTCTGCTGTTTCATTCACTTTGGCTTGATTTATTTAATCTCAATCTTTGGATGTTCTAAGATCAACTTTTTCTCCAGGAGTTATTAGAACTGATTTCTTCTGGAGACCTGGGCCCAGCTTGCTAACATGTCAGGTTCCCAGGCTCAGCTCCTTCAGGCAGTGTAGAACATAACCTTGATAAGAACTTTTGTCTCAGGCTAACTCTAGCTCTCCCTTTTGTGTCTTCAAGGCAGTTCACTATTGATTCTTTCTCAGGATTCAGGTCATTTTTTGTATGTTTATTAGGTTATCTATTTTATATGTTTATTAGGTTATCTAATCTTATTTCCGTGTAAGCACAGCAATGTATTGAAATGTAGATTTTATGAAGAATCTAGCAGTTTTTCTCATGGGTTATTTATGTTGATTCTAAATATCTTCTTTATGTCTTGAGTGTTCTGGTTTCTCTACAATATATGTGTGTGTAATTTTATTTATTTTATCTTGCTCCAGATTCAGTGTGCTTCTCAAAGCTTAAGATTCATGCGACTTATCAATTTTGAAAAAAATCATAATCTTTATCCTTTCCCCTCTTGCATTTTTTCTTTTTTTTTTTTTTTTAAGATTTTATTTATTTATTTGACAGAGAGAGAGACAGCGAGAGGCGGAACACAAGCAGGGGGAGTGGGAGAGGGAGAAGCAGGCTTCCTGTGAAGCAGGGAGCCCGATGTGGGGCTCGATCCCAGGATCATGACCTGAGCCGAAGGCAGATGCTTAACAACTGAGCCACCCAGGCACCCCACATCTTTTCTATTTTAATGTATTACTTTTCTTCATGTCTTTCTCTCTAACTTGCTTTAGTCTATGTAAAAGTCTCCACTGTTTACTAATGATCTCTTGTGAAGTGTCTTATCTGCTTTTTAACCATTGTGTCAGAGACACAATATTCACATTCCCCTTTGCAGTAATACAATTTTTACATGAGTAAATGAACACCTACCTTAAGTCATTTCCCAGCCTCCATTGCAACTGTTTATGGCCAGATCAATGGGAAAAAAGTAAAATCGATGTGTGTTAACTTTTGGATCACAGCCTTAAAAGGAACGGTACAGGCCTCTCTTATTTTTCTCTACCACTCGGGTGTAGTGGGGTGCAGATGTGATGGCAGGATGTGAAGCAGCCTTGCTGGACACAGATGTAAAAGCTTAATGAGGATGTTACACAAAGAAATCTGGTTTGTTTGACAATGTGGAAATGCCTTATCAGCCACAGGAACCCTGAATTGCTTGCATCTATGAGAGAGAAATAAATATTGATCTTATTTGAATTACCGTTTATTTGCTATACTTTCCTATGTCCTGTTCAAAGTCTATATCTAACTTTTAAACTCATATATTGGGAGGTTTCTCTTTATTTATCTTTCATTTTTATAACTTCTCTTTGGCCTCTTTTCAAAGTATCTGCCTTTTTATGCCATCTTATCTCTTATAGTAATTGATTTCTTCTTTCCTGCTTCATTCAGTTTGAAGCTACTTATTTTATAGTCTCTGTGTCAGTCAGTTTGATCTGAAAAGCAGAAGCACCAGATTTGGGTATAATAAGGGATTTATTATAAGGACTTGCCTTCATATATTTGTGAGCATTGGTTAAACAATCTTTGTGAAGCTATTATTTCTGTGTCTTGTGCTAAGCCTGAAGTCATCAGGACATGCAGTGAGGAAGAAAAGATGGGTATGAAATGAGGGAGCAGGGACAACCTGGCACCTGCAGGAATAAGCCAGAATCCATCAGGACAGACTGGGGCCAGGTTGGTCTTTCACTCCCTCTAATTCTCCAGCCTCAAAGTTGGGGTGCACAACAGGAGGTACTGAAACCAGTTCAAATGCGTCTCATTCAGAAGTCAGAGAAGTTTCGAGGGGGAATCTGGCAGGTGTGGCCTTACTGTGGGTCCAGCTACTATTCCACTTCAACCGGGTGAGGAAGCACATAAATGACAGCCCACTTAAGTGGCAATAGTGCCTCCCTGATTTCTGAGAATAAAGGGAATATAGGTCCTGCTTCATTTCATCCTTCTAAATCTCATACAAAATCTTTCTCCTGGCTCTCACTCACACAGAACTACATTGGGAAGGGGATTCTGGGGGAAAAAATTTTTTTTTTGAACATCATTTGGCATAATACAAAGCTACCAGTCTCTGGGTTTCCCCAAGAGCCATTGCCTCCTGGTGTTCACACTCCTGTGAAATCCCCTCCCACATTTAATAGGACTGACCTATGTGACAAATAAGGTACTGCAGAAGTCACAGTGTGTGATTTATGAGGTTAGGTCATTAAATACATTACAGCCTCCTCCTTGGTCTCATCTCTTAGACTGATCCTTCTGGGGACAGCTAGCTACCACATCATGAGGACGCTCAAGCAGCCCTGTAGAGAAGGCCATTCAGAGAAAAGCTAAAGTCTTTTGCCAACGGGAGCACCCATTTGCTAGCTTTGTAAGTAAGCCATCTTGGAAGCAGTTCCTCTAGCCCCAAATAAGTTGTTATGGTGTGTGAGTGTTTGTGTCCTCCCAAAATTCATATATTAAAACCTTAAAGACCAAAACGATGACATACGGAGGTGGGGGCTTTGGGAGGTAATTGGGTAATGATAATGGAACATTCACAAATGGGATTAGTGCCTATGTCCCTTCTACCTAGTAAGGATACGGGGAGAAGGTACAGTATAAGTGGGCCCTCACCAAACACTGAATATGCCAGCACCATGGTCTTGGACTTCCAGCCTCCAGAAATAAAATAAATTTCTGTTGTTTATATGCCACTCAGTGTATTTTTGTTGTTGTTGTAGCAGCCCAAACAGACTAAGCAAGTCTTCAGCTAGTTCCAGCCACTCAGCCCTTAAGTCTTCCAGCTGATTATCACAAACAACATGGAAGCAGAGACAAACTATCCCCTCTTCACTGTGTTTGTGACCCATAGAAACTGTGAGATAACATGATAGCATTATTTAAGGTCACTAAGCAACAGTTAAAGAATATAATCCTTAGCCCTTCATATTGCTTTGAACAGATCATTTCTTCTCATGCTTTGTAATTTTCTATTTTGAGCTCATTTTTGAGGGGCTTTATCTGAAATGACCCTAGGTGGCTTGGTTTGAGAGTGTTTACCACCAGAGTGTTTTGCATTTGTTTCTATTAGGTGAATGAGGGGATTCACTCATCTGAGTATACTTTGACATTGATACTTTTAGCTTGAGAATTCACATGGGTTACATAAATTTGAACCTCAAATTTACATGAGGTAAAAATCCATTGTTTTAATTTTTCTCTGAAAGTATTACTCAATACAATAACTTGTGTATTGGTGTCATATCTGGGAGGTGATCCCAGGAAGTCAGATTGAGGGAGTAAAGACAATAAGGCAGGGAAGGAAGTAATACAAGTAAAGGGTGTGTGCTAGGGAGCTACAGTCATCCATGGAGGCAAATGGGGCTCAGTCTTCCTGGGGTGTCTTCTAAGAAACAATGTGGGATGTTCCTCAGAATCTTCCCTTAGGAGAGAAGGAGTGGAGAAATGTTTTTCCTGGCTCTCCATCTTCCATTGATTGAGGATGGCCCAATATGAGTTATGGACTTCGGAGAAAAGCTAGGGATGGGGGGCAGTAATTTGAGATGGGAAATCTGCTAAATGAATGGAAACTGAATAACACAGCTGAAGCTGAAATTGAAGACGGGCCCAGAGCATGAAATATAGAGCCTCAACAGCATCTGCTACATAAATGATTTCAAATTCTAAGGGGACTATTTTTTACTCTCCACCCAGAGACCAAGTCATAACTTTAAAAGTTTTTGCATTATCTTATTGTGCCATTTGGAAGATTGTTTTTCAATTCCACCATTTCACTGAAGGTTTAGCACTTTGTGGATCCCAGCTTTACATGGCAGACCTAGCTGCATTTCCACTACCATCATCCCTACTTCATCTATTCTGATGTGGACACTGTAACCAAGCTACTAAATAAAGTTCCTTTGTTCCCTGACAGTAAAGCTGCAATGTTGGTCTATAAATTTACCACTCTCATATTTCATCCCATCATCAGTCTGAACCACAGAGGTTTTCTTTACTGAAAGTTCAGCTATACATATATAAGATTTGTTTCCCAGTATTTTTATCCAGTATTTTAGGTGTTTTACAATAGGAAGATATTCAATACATCTAGCCCAACACGTTAGCAAAATGGAAAACCCTGGTCTTCTTGCTTGATGGTAGTATGGAAATTGTCTGAGGAAAGACATACCAGTCTGTCACTAAATTCTAATCACTCGTCAGTGATGGGGAAGGCATTTTGGATACAAAAATCCTAATACTACCTATGAAATAAAATTTTGGTTCAGGGGAAAGTTGAGAGGGGATGGACAAAAGCTGTTTTGGCTGCAAAGTATTTCCCTAATGTTTAGCCTAAAATTGAAACCATACTTAATTTCAAGCTAAATGAAGTAGAGCATTGCAGTGATCATCTAAATAATTCATATCAAAATAAGACCTAAGTATGTTTTACATATATTATGTATCTATTTCAGAATACTATCTATTTTTAGGAAGTAATGGCACAGGGAAAAAAATTGTCTCATCACCCTAAATTTCTACAATTATATTCTATAGTCATATTTTTATATAGTCTTTAGTTATAAAGTTATAGTCAATATAATCACAGTCTATAGTTATATTTTATTTCCTTCTATCAGGATATAAGTTAAAGAAGCACTTAACTTTTCTCCACTTCATTTTATACTTGCCCAGGGTTTTTAGCCAAGTTTCTATCTTCTCCTCTTCCTTCTGTAGCTAAGGAAGCTTAGATCTCTTTACTAGGTTTGAGAAGTTATCTTATCTAAACTGTTAATCACAGTTGGGGCTATCCTTTGAAGAAATGCATACCCTTGATCCTATAAATTGATGCAAATCTACTTTTCAAGATTTTTCTAGTTTTTACTGCTTTTAAAGAAGTCCTAAAGTTTAAAAATGACCAGTGGTTCCCAAAACTGGCCTCGCATTATCAGCCCAGGAAAGCTTTTAAAAAATGAAAAGAATCCCCTCCCTGACAGGAATTAGCATTTACAAGGAAGTATAGCAAGTACTGATAATTTTAACAACCTTTCCAGGTGATACATCTAATTTCTGGTTAGTCCTAATCCTCAGATTAGCAGTGAGAATTACTGAATTAGAGCAGGTAACCTACTGTCCATCAAGGATTTAGACTAAATCAGGTAGGTATTCTAAAATTAGAGGTTTTCTATGGACTTAAAATGTCTGGTATAAAGTATTCTTGAATGAACAAGGGAACCATAGCATAGAGGGAAGGAATCAAAATTATTAATGTCAAAAAAAGAGTCCAACCACTAAAGAAAATTGTTTAGAAGAAAACGATTATGGCCATTTTTAGACAGAATAGTTAATTTGCTGCTTTATTTATCTCTGTAGTGGTGAGACTTTAAGAAAATCATTTTAATTATATAAAAATATAAGGAAATACCCGCCTCCCAGAGCAAAAAATTCAGGTCAATTTCTGGTCATTTTTATATGATCAAACTGGATTTATATGTGAACACAACATATGCATTTTTAGAATTAAAAGGTTTCATTTTTTTCCTTCAATTTTAATTGAGGTGTAATCAATATACATCAACTAAACATATTTATAGTTAAAAATTTTTTTAATTATGTTTTCAATTTTAATTCCAGAATAGTTAACATACAGTGCTGTATTAGTTTCAGGTATACAATGTAATGACTCAACAATTCTATATATACATTGCTCATTGCTCAGTGATCATCACAATAGGTATACTCTTTAATCCCCATCATCTATTTCACCAATCTCCCCACCCACCTCTCCTCTGGTAACCATCAGTTTGTTCTTTATAGGTAAGAGTCTATTTTTTTGGTTTGTTTCTTTTTTTCTTTGTTGGCTTGTTTCTTTTATTTTTTAAGATTTTTTATTTATTTATTTGACAGAGAGAGAGAGACAGTGAGAGAGGGAATGCAAGCAGGGGGTAGTGGGAGAGGGAGAAGCAGGCTTCCTGTGGAGCAGGGAGCCCAGTGTGGGGCTCCATCCCAGGACACTGAGATCATGACCTGAGCCGAAGGCGGATGCTTAACAACTGAACCACCCAGGTGCCCCTGTTGGCTTGTTTCTTAAATTCTACATATGAGTGAAATCATATAGTATTTGTCTTTCTCTGACTGACTTATTTTGCTTAGCATTATACTCTCTAGCTCATCCACATTGTTGCAAAAGGCAAGGTTTCATTCTTTTTTATGGCTGAATAATATTCCAGTGAGTATATGTATCACTTCTTCTTTATCCATTCATCTATCAGTGGACACTTGGGCTGTTTCCATAACTTGGCTATTGTAAATAATGCTGCAATAACTATAAGGGTACATGTATCCCTTTGGATTAGTGTTTTTGTATTTGGGGGGTAAATACCCTGTAGTGTAATTACTGGATCATAGGTATAGTTCTATTTTTAACTTTTTGAGGATCCTCCATACCATTTTCCACAGTGGCTATACCAGTTTGCATTCCTCACCAACAGTGCACAAGGGTTCCTTTTTCTGCACATTCTTGCCAACACTCATGTTGATTTTGGCCATTCTGATAGGTGTGAGGTGATATCTCATTGTAGTTGATTTGCATTTCCCTGATGATGAGTGATGTTGAGCATCTTTTCATATGTCTGTTGGCCATCTCTGTGTCTTTGAAGAAATTTCTATTCATGTCTTCTGTCCATTTTTTAATTGGCTTATTTGTTTTTTGGGTGTTGAGTTGTGTAAGTTCTACATATATTTTGGATACTAACACTTTATTGGATATATAATTTGCAAAAATTTTCTCTCATTCCATGGGTTGCCTTTTAGTTTTGTTGATTGTTTCCCTCACTGTGCAGAAGCTTTTTATTTTGATGTAGTCCCAGTAGTTTATTTTTGGTTTTGTTTCCCTTGCCTCAGGAGACATACCTAGAAAAATGTTGCTATGGCTGATGTCAGAAAAATTACTGTCTGTGCTCTCTTCTAAGGTTTTATGGTTTCAGGTCTCACATTTAGGTCTTTCATCCATTTTGAGTTTATTTTTATGTAGGGTGTAATAAAGTAGTCTGGTTTCATTTTTTTGCTTGTAGCTGTTTAGATTTCCCAACACCATTTGTTGAAGAGACTGTCTTTTTCCCATTGTATCATCTTTCCTTCCTTGTTAAAGATTAATTGACCGTATAATTGTAGGTTTATTTCTGGGTTTTCTATTCTGTACCATTGTTGTATATGTCTATTTTTATGCCAGTGCCAGACTGTTTTGATTACTACAGCTTTGTAATATAACTTGAAATCTGGAACTGTGATCCCTCCTGATTTATTTTCCTTTTTCAAGATTGCTTTGACTATTCAGGGTCTTTTGTGGTTCCATACAAAATTGTAGGGCTGTTTGTTTTAGCTCTGTGAAAAATGCTATTGGTATCTTGATAGGGATTGCATCAAATGTGTAGATTGCTTTGGGTACCATAGA
This sequence comes from Eumetopias jubatus, assembly GCF_037043125.1. Taxonomy (NCBI): domain Eukaryota; kingdom Metazoa; phylum Chordata; class Mammalia; order Carnivora; family Otariidae; genus Eumetopias; species Eumetopias jubatus. Next base: position 50,463,600 of record NW_028274813.1, read on the forward strand.
CATTTTAACAATATTTTTTCTTCCAATCCACAAGCATGGAATATCTTTCCATTTCTTTATGTTGTCTTCAATTTCTTTCATCAATGTTTTATAGTTTTTAGAGTCTTACACCTCACAGGTCTTTCACCTCTTTGGTTAAGTTTATCCCTAGACATTTTATTGTTTTTGGTGCAATTGTAAATGGGATTGCTCTCTTAATTTCACTTTCTGCTGCTTCATTATTAGTGAAATTATTAGTGAAATCTGTTGCATAGGAATGGTTGAAATCTGTTGCATATGTGCCTTGATTTTGTATTCTACTAGTTTTTTGGTGGAGTCTTTAGGGTTTTCTATATACAGTAAAATTTGATCTTTTTAAAAATTGAGATATATTTGGCATACATTATGTAAGTTTAAGGTATATAACATACTGATTTGATACATTTATACTGAAATATGATTCCCTAATGGAAGCTCTAGTGAATGTGGATTAGACCACTCTAAACCAGGAAATCTCACTTAAACATGTGCCTTAATAAGTTTGGAAGGGGGACAGTAGAGAAAAGGCCAATATATTCACACTATTAATGCCTCAGAGTATTAATTTAATAACTATAGAAATTTAAGAACATCCATGTTGGGTTACTGTGAGAAAATTTGGGGGAAAGCAATGCAGGTAACTATGGAAGGGCTGAAAAAAATTAGATTTTAGAAGATTTAGAAAAACATAGAATTTTAAAATGGTCAGATTTTCTCCTTTCCTAGTAAAGGGTAATTCTCAGAAGTTCCTCACCATTTGGTTATATAAACTATGTCATTTACAAAATTGCAGAGTAGTTCAATTTACAAAGTAATTTAGTAATTACAAACTATTGTAACATTTCCTTATTTAGCATTGGCACCATAAGATTATTTTGAGCTAGGAATATTCAAAATTAAAAATATGGCATTAACTATAGGTTCATATAACCATTGATATTATGTTTCAATCTTACTTAGACACACTTTAGAAATAAAATGTTATTTTCATTCAAACAAACTGAGTTGATTGGTTCATAAGGGGAAAAAAATCCCTTCCTCTGCTTAATTATTTGATAATCACTACAATTATTCCCTATTAAATCTTAAGAAGGCTCTATAATGTGATTGATCCATTCTAACTAAACTTTTCATGTAGCAAATATTCAACATATTTCATGCCATTAAATTTATCTTTCATTTTTCTTTATATTCCATGTAATCATTTCAACTGTATTCCTTTACCCCAACATATTTTTCTCATTAAAAAATAGCCATATGGATGGGTGCCTGGGTGGTTCAGTCGCTCAGTGTCCAACTCTTGGTTTCTGCTCAGGTCATGATATCAGGGTCTTGAGGTCAAGCCCCAGGTAAGCCTCTGTACTCAGTGGGGAGTCTGCTTAAGAGTCTCTCTTTCTCCTTCTCTCTTTGCCCCCCCTTCTCTCTCTAAAATAAACAAATCTTTAAAAAAATAGCCATATGGAAATCCAAACAATATTTAAAAATATAAGGAAGAACATTCAATACATAAATACAAGGAATAATGTTAAAACCACCCAAAATTTCAAAAGGCAAAAGCAAAGTTTTTAATGATTTTTTTATATATATATGAATATATATAAACTCTGTCCAGAGCCAAACTACTTTCAAATAACTTGACCTTAGTACTAAGTCTAGCTAAAAATGTCATGTCTTCTTTACAGTAATTTTCTTCTTACAGGCCTTTTGAATTTTCCTTTACATGTCATTACAATTCTAAATATCAAATATAATTTAGTATATTTGAACCTCTACTGGGATTCAAGGGAGTGTCCATTTTCTAGTCCAGAAGTCTTTTGATCTTCATAGATGCAGAGACAGAAGAGGAGTGCCTCTGTACTTTACAAACTCTACCTATAAAAAACATGTCTAAACCATGCCAGGGCAATGGTGGGGAGGACCAGGCAATAGAATCAGTGTCCTCATCTCCACTGCTCATCTCCCTCTACTCCTGCCTATCTCTAAATTTCAGTCTCTTGGAGCATCTTTAATGACTTTGAGAGCAAAAACATTTGTAGGCTGCAAATATGGAGCTTATAGTTAGCAAGCATTTTCCTGAAAGACACCACAGTGAAACAATCTTCATTTTTTTTAACTATATTTGAATGATAATTTCGAAATCAAAAAGAAAGAAACTTTCTGTTTTGTTCTCTAATCATAATGTGAAGATTTGGCCAATTTTTCTGTAAGGTTGTTTATTTTCTTAGGAAAATAAAATTAAAGAGTCTTTCTTTTTGTCTACACACATAAAATCTGTTATTTAATTTATGTTGAATTTAACGAGCAATTAGCCAATGTATTATAACACAGTCTGCTGTTAATGGGGAATGGCAATTCTGTTTAATGATTATTACATAGCTTTATTGCCAAAATGCATCATTAATACACATTACTAAATTGGCATGGAATCTGAAACACAAACTGCATTAATCGTTTCCTTTCCATCTTCCCCATATTTTCCTTCTACACCATTCCAAACAGGTGACACCTACAGAGAGCTGGTTGCAATGTCACTAACTCTTTTGAAGCAGATGTCCACCACAGCTTCGTAAGCACAGTACCACCCAGATTCACTCACATATCATATTCTAGAAATTAATCACAGAGGATGGGAAAGCAGATTATGTGCTTTTTTTCTTCTGGAAAATTTAAGTTCGAAAAGAGAGCTCGTGCCAACATCACACATTGCCCTCCCAAACTAAGGGGGAAGGCTAATAACTAAATATAATTTTGTAAGTGAGTTGATTCTGCCCTGCAACATAACTGCTTGCAAGTAGCAGGAAACTATTTCCAAAATATGAGAGTCAGGACAAAATGGAGTTGAAATACTAATTTCTTTCTTTTTGTTGTTGCATTATTGGTACTCTGTTAGAATTCTCAGTATTTTTTTTCCCAGTGCTATCATATGTCTATAAAATGAAAGCAAATGTGATTCAATCGTAATAGAATAAGCACAATGACAGAGGGTAGCTAAAATGATATATCAGGAATGACATGGGAATGTGATTTAAGGAGAAAAAACTTACTTGCTTTTAAGCCATCATTGCAGAATGTGTTAGTGAATGACAGCTTTCCAGTATTTTCCATGGCTCCCCTTATCAACTTCATCTGAGCTCTCCAACACTCCCAGCAATTCCTTCCAGTGTTACCGTTACTTAGTGTGTTTCTTTATTATGGGACAGAGGGTTGAATATACACCATTCTTTACTTTTCCCCTAAGATAGAAAAATGCAATGATAAAGTTGTCTTATCATTGTTTTAAGCAAATAATATATATAAAAGTTGAGAAACATGTTCTTTGAGGATCTGGACCTGAAATCTTAAGACAAAAAAAAGCAGTTTAAAATTGATTGCTGGATAATGGTAAATTATGAGATATCTATATTTCTCTCTTTTTGTCTCTCTCTCTCCCTCTCTCTCTGTCTCTGTGTGTGTGATGTATAAAATTGTTTATAACTTTGCTTTCTTTTCATTTCCATATTTCCATTAAAATGAAGCAATATTTTCCCAGAAGACTATAGTTTGCTAGGAACTCATAAAATTAGAGACTTTCAGAAAAACTGAAAAAGAAATGAGGAGAACCACATTTAGCTCCTCTTTATTGCCTATAACAGCATCACATAATACCAGTGATGAAACAGCAGTTCTCATTTCGATCTTTTGAAGTCCTATATGTGTACTGTATCTCAGCATTGGCAATCATAGTTGTGTTTGCTAAAGATTCATTATGTTCTTTTGAGTAAATAAATACTATAATTTGACCTAAAATGTTACTTTACTTGTATTCAACTCTTATTGTCTTTAGTGATATTCTACAGCAAAATGGAAAGCATATCTCCGGGTTTACTGATGCCCTAATGATAGTATAAAAAATACTAGGCATTTCAGGACATGAAGTATAACTCAATAATTATTATTGTATTTCAGATTACAGTACACCTTTTTGTACATAGGGCAACTCATAAATGTTGTGAAGATTTTTATACATGGGTAACCGGATTAATTGCCATTTTTAGACCACAGGCATGGAGACACGTTTCTATCTAAAAAAAACTAAATTTGTCTCCTGAATGATAGCAACTAACTACTATAAAATAAAGGAAAACATGGGGTGCCTGGGTGGCTCAGTCGTTAAGTGTCTGCCTTCGGCTCAAGTCATGATCCCAGGGTCCTGGGATCAAGCCCCGCATCGGGCTCCCTGCTCAGCGAGGAGCCTGCTTCTCCCTCTCCCACTCCCCCTGCTTGTGTTCCCTCTCTTGTTTTGTCTCTGTCAAATAAATAAATAAAATCTTTAAAAAAATAAAATAAAGGAGAACAATTAAAACACCCCTTAAGATTAATAAAGTAGATAAATGAATTTGATACAGATAGATACATAGATGATAGACAGATAGAAAAAAGATGATAGATCAAATCTATATATGTTTCTAAGTTAGTCTAACTTGGTCACTCTACAATTACTTTATAACTTTCTACCCAGGCTTAAGTAATTGACCAATATATTGAGATGAAATGCAATCCACTGATCAGATACTTCTTACCTGCCCATGTCTGCTTTGTTTCTGGGTGGTACCCATAGAGTGAGATCTTGCCTTGACTCCGGGAACTACATACTGTCTTGAAAGTACAAATTTCCATGCATGAGTATCCCAGTGCCCGCTGCAAATCTCTCTTGCTTTAACATTTGTGTTTCTGTTGTCAGGTCCTGCTATGCTTTTCTATGTCCATTTTAGAGACATGTTTATTGCCTACTGATTGATTTGATGAACTCTAACAGCTGAGATTCTACCCAGAGCTAATGGTTCTCTTCCCCTAGAGAAAAGCTCCAGACTTCTGTGTGATATTCATATTACCTTCATTAATTAACTACCCTGGAGATGGTAAAAATTCTGTCTAGACTGGTTTTTAGAGATTTCTATTCTATAGCTTTTATTTAGTTGCTGACTGAGCCCAAATTCTCTTTAACTATGACTGTACTTGTCATTACAGTCTTTTATCTTACAAAGATGTTTGCCAAAATAGACAAATGATAACAAATGTTTATGTTAGCCCTTTTGTTTTAAAGATAATTTATTATGGAAAAGGAGATTTTTTTAGAAGTATAATCCCATTGCAGAAATCCTTTCTATATTGCAATGTTTTATGTCCACATTGTACTTCCCCAATTTAAATACAAACAGTTTAAGAAAGAGACCATAGTAGATGAATACGAAAAAATCACATATTTTGGATTGAGTCATGTGGAAAGGCAGATTCCAGACCACATAAGAAGGCACTTTTTAATGGCTAGAGCTACTCCAAATGGAGTAAGATAATTCAAAAACAAGTGGGTGAACTTGGAGATATTAAAATATAGAGTAACCAATTACTAAATGGTAATGCTATATGTGAGTCTTAAAATATGAGCTAGAATAGGATATGATCTCTAAGATAATTCTGAATTTGATGATTATACAATATACAATATTGTGGAATGGTAAAAGTGTAACCAAGTTTATAAACCCAGCTTTTTCCACATGCCATAGTCCCTTGCTCAATCTGCTAAATTTTCCTGATCTTCTACACTCTCATGTGCAAAAATAATGCTTTCTTTCAGAGCTATGGTGAGGACAAAAGAGTTTGTAAACTTCTCAGATACTTTATTTGTAGGGAACATTATAATTTCATTATAATTGTTATTAAAATGATGTTTAAAGATGTTTAAGGGCCACCTAATTCAAATACTCCCTTAAGTGCTTAAATTTTCTTTATAGCATTATCGCCAGATGGTTATGTAAGATGTAGTTGTAAAATTTTAAACCATAGATTTTTTTCCTTTTTAATCTTACAAAGGCTGGATACATAAAATATATAAATGTGGGATTGTTTTTACTGAATTAGGGATGGAGGTCTCTTGTACTACTAACTTGCCTCCTTGGTTCTGTAATATCTTCTAAACTTGAAAATCACTGACTATTAACACATTTTCACAGCAGTATAATACTATTTTTTCAGGTAGTCCTTTCCTTATTTGAATAGCTACCAGTATTAGAAGGCTTTTTCATGTGGTGAAAAAAAAAAATCTGCCTCTCAGGCTCTTCCTCATGATGGTGGCTCAATAATTTGGGGCCAAACAGGACAAGCCTACATGTCCCTCCTGTGAGCATTCTCAAATGTTTGTAAACAAAAGTTAGTTTTCCCCCAAGTCTATCTTTCAAAGATAAACTTCCCCAATCTTAAGGAACATACTTCATACACATTTGTATGTGTCCCTAAACCTATCAACATTCTTTTATTTTGTTTTATTTATCTTATTGTTGTCACTCTAACACTCAGGTTATTATATGACAAAGTATAATAAGACTATGTCCTCTTTTATTCTCAAAATATAATGTAAATATTTATTCTTTTTAGTAACCATATACCATTACTGAGTAATTTTGAGGTTTCTTCCAACTAAAAGGCCTAAGACTTTTTTACATACTGTGTTCCTAAAATTCAGCTGTCTCATCCTGAATAGGCAGGTTATTTTTTTCTTTTGACCCAAATCTACTTGATTTTCTTTTTAAAAATCTGTAACAAGGATAATAAATATGACAAACTATTAATCCTAATTATTGCTTAAAAGTGTAAAGATAGATGTAAATGTAAAGTTCTGGCAACGTCTGTCCAGGGTGACAATGAATGGTTGTTGAATGTCATTGAACATGGTTATTTCAGCCATCCAAAGCTACTATAAGCATTTAGCTTTTATTTCTTCCTCTTATGCATAAAGGACAAAAAAAGACATGTTCACAAGTTGATTAAAAAATGTTCATGTATTAAATTTGTTGTGCCTTCATCTACTTGTACTGATCATTGATGATGACAAAAGCAAAAGGTCAGCCCAAGTAAAAATGTACTAACCATTTGTTAAATATTCGTATCTTAGACTCCCACAGAGTCAGTACATTTATTATATGAGTATAAAGCAAGGATGCTGAACTTTTGACATATATAGAATCTGAGGCATGATCACCGTCGATGATGGTACAAATGCATATTTCGTATGATAGCACAACATTCAAGTTAAACCATTTATTCTTGTATTAATAGTTATGACGAGAAAGGGAATAATTTTGCAGTTTGTGTATCTATAATAAAAGCTTCAAGTGAGTCAATTCCTTTGTTAAAAAGATGTCTATAAAATAATTTCAAGAATAAAAGTTTTTACCATCGCTACAGAATTAAAAACTATAGAGAATGGTCAATAGGTGTACAAAACAACCTTCAAGTTAACTCTAGTGCTGATGAAAACACTGGAAATATTGGATCTCAATTCCTGAGTAAGATAATAGGCTGTGAGGGGAATGGTCAATCATTTGAATTTAGATAAATAGACTAGTTCTGAAAACATCATGAACATGTAGAATATTGCTACAGAACAGCCTGCTTCACATTTTGAGCGATAAACATTCATTTTCTTCTTCTAAAGGAAGTAAAGCAAAGCGTTTTTAAAGAAAATAGTTGTCAGGATGGAAATATAGGTGTCTGAGCTTATGCAAAAATGTATGTCAAAATCTGAGAAGAAAAACTGAAGATGTCTGATGCCCAAAAGGATATGTGCTTTAAAATCACAAGTGAAGCCAATGGAGTTTATTTTCTTCGCATTAATGATGATCTTTATGCATAATTCTTTTCAAAAGATCAAAATGTCAATCAAGCTTAGTATGTAGAAACTATTATTTCTAAAATTCAGAATGATAAAACTTTACCATCTTTGAGTCTGTTTTTTTAAAAAAAATTGTGTCACAGGTTCTGAATATAATTTAAAAAAAAACATTTAAAATGGTTAGAGCAACAACATTCCTTAAATGTATTTATGTATAAATACATATATTTAATTTTTTCTTCTTTCCTTTTCCGAAAATCTTTAAATGCAAGGAGCAGCGTATTTTGAAGATGTGAGTAGTCTCTCAAAGTGCCTGATACACTGAAAAACAGTTTTTAATGATACCAGCTTCTGGAAAGTTTATTTTTAAAAATCATTGGCATTATTATTTCATTAAAGTATATTAATTTCTTTAAATACAATTTCGAAATAGTAAACACCATAAAGACAATTTTTATGGTTGAATTAATATGGATTTCTTTTTTTCTTATTATATGCATTAATTTATATTGTCAGTAATTTACTTGCTCTTATATTATTATGAAATTAGAAAAAGAGTTTATGCCATTTAAAAATTATGTGACTTCAAAAACTGTTTATCTTCCTTTATTTAAATAATTCCTGAAATGGAATTAGCTATTTTAATGGACTTCTATAAAATTAATTTTTTATTAAAATTTAAAAAATCTATTTTTAACCATAACTGAAAAGACTTTATTTTCAATTTTATTTTTTAATAATCCACAAAACAAAGTTTCAACATAGTAATTACTCATGTGGCATTTTATAAGAACTGGCTATTTTATTCTGATGGGTTATTAACATTAGGGCAGATAAATTGAGTGTTATTAATAAATGTGTATATCTCCATGAAAATATGGTGTATTAAGGAAAAAATATTATGACATGAATATTTGACATTTTTATACAGTAGTTCCAAGCAAACTATTTTATAACCAACATGTTTTAAACTGCTATTCTTTGTGGTCTGTATTTTTTAACTCTCTAAGTTACAAGATAATATAATGGGACATAGGAAAACATTTGAATTGCAGAGTTCTCTTGTCTTGAGATCATATATTGTGTTGTTTTATTTTAATAATCAAGAAGATTATATTTTAAAATCATTTAACAAATCTTAGCATTAAGATTTGTTGCTACGTTTTAGTCAATGTTTTGGGATCTGGAGATACCTCAGTGAAGGAAACATTTGAAAACATTCCTGTCCTGAGTCTTACATTCTAGTGTGTATGTTTGAATAAATGGGCAGGAAGTGGATGTCACCTTCCTTGTACACAATAAACGTTTTGATGCTGTTGACAACTCCACCTTCTTGATAGTCTCTCTTGGCTTTACTTCTTTTTTTTTATTTTTTTTTAAAGATTTTTATTTATTAATTTGACAGAGAGAGACACAACGGGAGAGGGAACACAAGCAGGGGGAGTGGAAGAGGGAGAAGCAGGCCTCCCGTGGAGCAGGGAGCCCGATGCGGGGCTCGATCCCAGGACCCTGGGATCATGACCCGAGCCAAAGGCAGATGCTTAACGACTGAGCCACCCAGGCGCCCCTCTCTTGGCTTTACTTCTTTGCCAAGTCCCATCCTTGGTTCTTCTTTTCTACCTGCTTGATCTTAGTCTCCTTTGCTAAGTCCTTCTTTCAGTACTTTGAATTTTGGTGGTTCTAAAATTATGTCCCTTGGAACCTTTGCCCCTTTATACTCTTGCCCCAAACATTTCCATTTACTACCAAGGCTTCATCTAACATCTTTATGTATGTGATGTCCAATTCTAATCTCTGCTCTAACCCACGCTTTTTAATTCCAGATCATTATTTTAACTGTTTCCTGATCATATTCCCCTATGTACTCCAAAATAAAGTTCAAGGCAAAAGCACTGTGTAGGCAAATAGGGTAAACTTAACTGATAAATAGTAAATTTAAGAGAACCTGAGTACCTAACAACATATCCTATGTAAAATGCAAATATTGATAGAAATATATACATATATTAAAAGCATAGCAGTAAAGATAGCCTTTAACATATCCCTCACTCTGTGACAGGCTATTCTAATAAATGATCAATACAATTACCAAGCATCAGAATGCATTAATTAGTACACAAATATAGATTTGTCAAATATTGTAATCAAAAGAGACTAGATTTTTTTTTCAAGAACTTGCGATGCTTTTATAAAATTTCAAATGTAGAAAGTGTGTCCCAGTAAAAATCTGTAACTACAACAACAAAAACAGAAATTCTATGTGAAAATTAATAACATGATTCTGCTACATAGAAAGTTTTAAATATTCCACAAATAATATTTAAATCATGGTTAGAAAACCAAAGCCATTAATAATAGTTACAAATTAAATACTAACAAATTTAACTCAATAATAACTTAAAATATTAAGATAACATTATCAATTAGAGTTCATTATTGAAGTCAAACTTATTAATATTATTGATCATATCTACAGTGAAAGTAGAATAATTATATATTTTTAAATCTTAAAAATTAAGTTTGATTAAATTTATCATCTATTCCTCATAAAACTCTTGACTGAATTGATGTGGAAGTTACTTCCATAATATGTTAAGGAATAATATTTAAGACAAGTAATTAAGATTGTATTTAATGGCAAAAATTTTAAGACATTTTCATTAAAATTAAAAGGAAATAGAGGGGAGCCTGGGTGGCTCAGTTGTTAAGCCTCTGCCTTTGGCTCAGGTCATGATCCCAGGGTCCTGGGATCGAGCCTTGCATCGGGCTCCCTGTTCTCTGGGAAGCCTGCTTCTCCCTCTCCCACTACCCCTGCTTGTGTTCCCTCTCTCGCTGTGTCTCTCTCTGTCAAATAAATAAATAAAATCTTTAAAAAAATAAAAAAATAAAAGGAAATAGAGCTCCTGAAGTTCTATAGGAAAAATTAAAAATGCATTTATAATAGAAAATAAAATTATAAGTACTTGAGAATAAACTTAAAAAACTGGGCAAGATCTCTATGAAGAAAAATTTAAAGTTAATATGAAAAATATAAATGAAGATCATGCAATAGGTTTAATAGGAAGAAATGTTGCTTGTCTCATAGGACCACTCTATTCCTGGGATACCTCTAACTCATACTCACCATGGGGATGTGTTCTTTTCTCTAACTGGGCCACTTCGTTCCTATCACCATTAGCCGCTTCATCTTGGAAATTGGATCTAGCCTCATTGTTACCTCTCGTGGCTTTTTTGACAATCCAGTTTAACCTAGAAACTCCAAATGTCCCCCTTACCCCAAATTGCTACCAGTCATTCTTAAGTTTTCATAGTAATTATCAATATCTACCAATTATTCTGATTCTAAAGTCATTTTCTGGTTTACTATTGTTTCATTAATACTATTTTTGCACTTCCTCCAAAGAGAATATAAGTTCTAAGAAAGCAGGCAACACACAGTCCTGTCTTCTCCTGCATCTCCAAACCTAGAACAGGGCCCAATCCAAAATAGGCTTGTAATAAAAATCTGTTATAGTCATTGATCAGTATGTCTTGATACATCTCATCGCGTAACTGGTTGATGCAGCCTCTAAAAGTGGATTTGTAGATCCACTAGCTGAAGGAATGTTTGTAATATCTAAGCCTGGGAAGAAAAAGTAGAGACTGGAGAAGAGCTGGGTCTGTTTTGAAGACAGTTCCCCAGCCATTCCTCACCTCTGCAGGAACCTTAAGGGAAGAGAACCTGAACACTGCGTCTGAGACCAGTATGGCCTCGAGGGACTCTGAAATACAGGCTTAGGAATCAGTGCTCCAGTATTGTGGTGAAAATGTGTGTGAGAGAAAAAGAGAAAGGAGTTGTCCATGTGTATGCAAAAAGAAAAAAAATACAATGTGTCCTTGGCAGATTGAGAACTCTCAGAATTTGAATATTCTTTACAGTGTCGTAGGCTTTTAAATTTTGCAAGACATAGTAGACAACATTCTTGGAGTGGCTGTCAATGTTATCAAAGCAGACTTTAGACAAAATAGGAATGAACACATGTCGCAGTTAACAGCCATCAACAGCTTCTAGTGAGGTAGATTTATGGCAAAGAATCTAAGAAAGCTGAAAAACATTATGTCAAACATTTTAAAAGTTAGGTGCAATTAAGAAACTCCTAGAAAAAGTTCAGTTAACAAACCCTTCAAAAACGAATAGATAATCTGCGTAGCCTATAACTACTAACAAAATTAATGCATCAAATTAAGTCTTCCCACAAAAATACACCAGACTTACCTGGCTTTATTGGTGGGTCCTACTAAATATGACAAAATAGATGATGAGCTTTGCCTCAAAAAAGAAGAGGGGAAATATGTCACAACTCATTTATGGGATTAGTATAACATTAATACCAAACCAGATCGGGACAGTATGAGAGAGAAAATTTTCAGATAAATCTCATTCTTGAATATAGCTACAAAAATCCAAAAGCAAAATCAGCAAACAATAGGATAGCATTATGAAGAATTTGAGGTTAACCCAGAATTTCAGGATTGATTAAACACAAAGAGTTAATGTAATTCACCACATTAAGAAACTAAAGGAAAAAAAATCTAAATAATCATTTTGATAACTGCAGAGAGAAAAATGTAAACTACCAATCTATAATCTTTCATGTTAAGTCCCTTAACATAAGGGAAAAAAGGAAATTTTCAAAATATGATAAAGAACACTTACTCTAAACTTACCCATAAAATATATTAAAATAATTTATTCCAGACATTATAAATCCAGACTATGGATATCCACTGTGAACAACTGTATCCCATCTTTTACAGAAGGTTCTAGTCAGAGTAAAAGGAGAAAATAAAGAAATAATATGTAAGAATTTAAAAAGAAGAAAGAAATATTTCAAAATGGGTACCTTACGATCCTTTCAGTAAGAAACCAAAAATCTATAGATAAATAATTATAATTAATGTATAATTCAGGAGAGCAAAAATGACAGGGAGGGTTTTAATGCCAGCAATTAAGTTACTAAATTGTTGGGTGGAGTACAGAAGCAATGGAGGTTACATGGTATCATAGAGAGACCAGGGAGGCCAGGGAAGGAGATCAGGGACCATAGGAAGCAACTACTACTCCAGAAGGAGATCTGATGATCTACCCCAGTGCTGGGCATTCCTATAGGAGACTCCAGCCTTGCCAAACCCTACATTCTTCTGAGCCCAAGTGCCTCTGCCCCAAGTTACTACCTAGTCACCACAGAACCAGAATTTGCTTCCAGTTACCACCACCACCTTTGCTAGAATCCTCAGTTTCCTAAAGTAATTGCTCCTTTGGCTGTTGCCCAGAGTTGCCTGTGGAAGCCTGTGGCTTCTACTTTACTCTGGCTTCCTTCTCGCTCTTTTTTTTTGAGAGCGTTGCCTTTGGCAGAAGCTAATCATAGACCAGTTCTCACGGCATTCTGGGAAATGCATTTTTCAAGCATCTAGCTCCAGCAGTAGAGAGAGAGTATAGAAAGGTGAGTGTGGGCCATGCTAAAACATTTAAAATACTAGGACTAAAACTACAATTATAAAACTTTATTACAAGACATTAAAGAATATCTAAATGAATTTCAAATTATGGCAAGATTAGACTCAATATTACCAATATGTCAAATTTCTCCAAAGTGACATATAGAATCAATGCAACTTCAATCATCACTATATCAGCTATTTTGTCTTTTTGTTTATTTGTTTAACAACTCTAAAATTTGTATGGAAGACCTAGGTCCAAGTCACACCTAGAATAGAATTGCAAAGTTGCTCTGCCATATGTTGAGACTTGAGTTTATATATATATATATATGTATATATATATATATATATATAAATTAAGACAAAGTTATAATAATTGGAACAGACTACAGTACCCAAACTTACACATATATGCCAAATTGATATATTATAGAACTACCACTACCAATAGATAGGAAAATTACAGACTTAAAAATATGCTAGGAAAATTAGTTGACATTAGTTTAAAAAACTAATTGGTATTCCTTTATTTCCTAATTGGTATTCCTATCTCACATCCTATACAAAATCATTTCCATGAAGACCAAATATATAGCAAAATTAAAACTTTTAAAAGGAAACATGAGGTAGGAATTAATGATGTCTGTTAATCAAAAGTCACTATTAGAAAAACAAATATTTTAAAAATAACAGCTGAACAAATATTGGTACCCAGAGACTACAGATAATTTTTACATATTAAATACAAATTATTAATTCAATAGAAAATGAAAAAAAAGCATTTCTTGAAAGAGAAAATACATCTGTTCCAATAAACACATGAAAAGATACTCAACCTAATTAGTCTTTGTAAAAATGCCTCTTACAGACACAATGTAATACAATTTTACACCCACCAGACAGAAAATATTTAAAAGGCTGACAATACTAAGTGTTTGTGAGGATGCAGAACAATGTTGGTAAACTGTAATTTGATAAAATAACTTTGGAAAATGATTTGACATTATCTGGTAGAAATCAAAGATGTGCATATCCCATGACACCAATATTCAACTTCTAGAAATAAAGCGTTGAGAAAATCTTGCACATATACATAAAGAGACATCACACAGATGTTCATGGAGGTCTAGTTTGTCTTAGCAGAACCTGGAAACAATCAAAGTGTTTATTGAAAGGAAAATAATTAAGTAAATGTTATAGTTATATATATATAACTAACATACATATTTATGTACATATTTATATACACATATAAATGTATATAGTTAACATACTGGCTTACTATAAAGAATAGAAAATTAATGAAAAATAAATATTTCAGAAATCTAAGACACTCAAATGCAGTTGTAGAGAAATTGTATTTCTCAGACACTAATTGTAGAAGCTCATGTGGTTAAAGAATAAACTTGGAATACCTTATCCTGTGGTCTAGCCTTGCCAGATAATTTACCCCAGCTCCATCCCCCCACATATTCACGCCCTGATCTCATCCCAAAATGTACTTTTCCACTTGTGGCAGAAACAAATTCCACCCCAGTTTGCAAAGGAAGACTACCATTTACCTGTCTCTCTCCCAGGAAGGTTAGTGGCCATGCAAACACATTCTTGTCCAAGTCCTTACACTACTTTTCAGGGCTGCACATATTCTAAACACAATCTATCTCTTTGGCTCTGATTTCAAGCCACAACTATTTCCTGTTTTGCTTTTTCTGTTCTATATTTGTCCTCGAACCCACCCAGCTCAGGGCCTTTGAACTGGCTATTCTTTGTAGCTAAAAGCTATGCACAGGCTCACTCTCACTTGATTCAAGGCTCTTCATCACCACAATAATGCTTCCCTGATTACCTGATATAAAATTGTGACTTTATTCTTCATCCTCAGGAGTCCATATACCTCCATCAACGCTCTATTTTTTTTCAACAATACCAATCAGCTTCTAACTTACAATTTTGTTTGCCTTTTTACTTATTTATTCATTGACTCTCTCTTCCAAATACAATATATCTGCCATAAAGTCAGGGGCACTGTTTTTTCTTTTGGGTAATAATGTATCCTTGGTCTATTTTAAATAGTGGAGGGGGGTCGGAGGGATGGGGTGGCTGGGTGATGGACATTGGGGAGGGTGTGTACTATGGTGAGCACTGTGAATTGTGTAAGACTGATGAATCACAGACCTGTACCCCTGAAACAAATAATACATTATATGTTAATACAATTTTTTAAAAAATAGTAGCTTAATTTTGAGTGAATGACTTATCAAATAGATATGATTTTACTCTTATGAATTCTGGCTGTTACTGTCAAGAAACACCCTCACCCTCCCTACTGCAATGAACAAATACACCTATGTTATATGTATATTTAACATCACATTCCCATATTCTGGGAATATACCCTTAAATTACAAACTCAGTGCAGCCATTTTGCAGTCAAAATTTCTGTTTATTTCAGTCTTACCATGAATCACAAACCCTTTATCTGTAAAACTGAGTCAGAACATACTACCATTAGATGGATACTTGCTTGTTTGCATGCTTGTTGAAACATATAATACTGGACCACAATGCATTCCGTTCATACAAAGCATTTATTCCAGTATAAGAAATAACTATTCCATTTAAATTTTTTTTAACTAGATCACCATATATTGTCTATTTTTCCATGTACTGGAAAAAAATCCAACATGAAATCTTCTGCTAATCAAGAGATACCACTAAGAAAATAAATAATGAAGCCACAAACTGAGAGGAAAATACAACACATAGGTATGCCAAAGGACTTATATCTATAACATAACCAATATAACTTATACCCCCCAAATAAAAACAACCCCATTTAAAAGTGGGCAAAAGCTTTTAACAGAAACTTCACAATAAAAGATGAACAAATGATTAACAAGCACATGAAAAGATAGTCAGCATCATCAATAGTCAAGAAAATATAAATTAAAAAACATTAGATACCATTTTACACAGACTACGTTGGCTAACTCTTTAAGATTGAAAATACCAAATATTTCTGGGAATGTAGGTCACCTTAAATTCTCATACATTGATCGTGAGAAAGTATAATGGTATAACCACTCTTACAAAGTGTCTGGCAATTCCTTAGCTATTTCCTACAACTAGCCTTTGATCCAGCAATTCTGTTCCTAGATATATATCCAAGAGAAATGAGTGCAAATGCCTTCCAAAATATAAAGGCTGGTGAAAGAATGCTTACAGCAGTTTTGTTCATAATATACCCAAACTGAAAATGTCCATCACTGCAGGAAAATGAATTAACAAATTATGATATATTTATACAATGAAACACAAAGAAACAAATTACTAATCACACAACATATATGAATTTCAAACACCGTGAGTGAAAGAAGCCATATATAAACTATGTAAATATTGTATGATTGCATTTATATAAATTTCTTAAAAAAAAAAAAAAAAACACAAACTAGGGCACCTGAGCAGCTCAGTCAGTTGAGCATTCAACTCTTGATCTCAGCTCAGGTCATGATCTCAGTGTCATGGGATAAAGCCCATATAGGACTCCAAGCTCAATGTGGAGTCTGCTTGAGATTCACTCTCCTTCTCCCTCTGCCCCTCCCCCTGCTCATGCTCTCTTTCTCTCTCTCTTTCTCTCAAATAAATAAAGCTTAAAAAAAAAAAAGCAACTAGTCTATGTGATAGAGAGATAGAGGTAGCAGGTGGACGGGATTCACAAAAAAAGGGTCATCAGAAAAATTTCTGGAATGATGAAAATATTCTATTATTGATCAACATGGTAGTTGCATGATCTTCACACTTGTCAAAACTTAATAAAATATATACTTAAGGTCTGTGCATTTTTCTATATGTTAACACAAACAAAAACAAACAAAAGATCCTTCATAAATGAAAAAAATGAAACTCTGATAGATTAAGGGTAATTTGCCCAGGATCATACTGCTAAAACATGGCAATGTCTGGCCTGGGTCCTAGGTCTGCTGTTTCTAGTTTATTGACATTTCTTATTGTGCCAGTTGTTTTCTAGTGTGTTTAGAATAAATAGTCTTTTTTTTTCAAATTAAATCTTATTTTAACAGTTTGGCAATATATAATGTTGGAGAGGAAAATACAGCTCTTACGTGTATATATTTATGTGTGTGTGTGTGCAATGTGTAAACTAGTGTCACGTTTTGGAGGGCCTATCCACAACACTGATCAATAGTAAACATGCATAAACACATTAACTAGAAAATCCATTATTAGAACCTTATTTCATAGAAAACAATAAAAAATAAAAGTTATTGATTATGCATTCCTTATAATAGCAAAAGAGTAGAAGTAACCTAAATATTTATCACTGGGGAATTAGTAAATAAATTATGTAACATCATTATAACAGAAACTAAGAAGTTTCTTGAAACAATGTTATAGATCTATATACAGTGACATAGAAAGATCTCACAATAAGTGGGAAAGCAGAATGCCTAAGAATTTGTGTATCGCAACTCCATTCAACTGAAAATATGAGCATACAGGTATATATAAGTGCACAGAATACTTCTGAGAAGACACAGAAGTTATTGAGGGAAAAGGGCTGTAAGTCAGGGATAGAAGGAAGACTCATTTCCACTGGATGATTTTTGACCTGTTAAATATTTTTTAACAGACTATATATTTTTGTTTTACAACAACTAAAAGAACACCCAAAGTTTATGCCAACTCATAAACAGCAGTTTCTTTTCTGTGAGTAAAAGTGTGTTGAGGTGAGTCAAGAGCGTAATAGCAAAGGGGTCTACAACGTTAGCCAAATGGCACATTCCTTTCAAAAACAAATTGAAAAGGATGTTAAAGATCAATTATTCTAAATGATGAGAATAGGAGTGATTGGCATTTAACATTCTATTGTTCTACAGTTTTTTCTCCAAACTCAGGAAAAGAAGGAATAAGTAAGAGAAGAAGAGAGAGAAGAAGGGGGAGGTGAGAAAGGGAGGACAGAAGGAATTAAAGAAGAGAGGGAGAGCAGAAGAAACGTACAGAACAATGGAAGGAGACACTGTGGAAGGGAGGGAGAGAAAGGGGAAGAGGGAAAGGATCTTATATGGAACTCCATGCAAAACAGGAGAGAGCAACACCACTCTTGTTGAAGCTAGGAGGGATCTAGATCCCCGGATTCTTTACCTGGTTCTATCACAGCCCCTGTGGTATATCTCAGAGTTTTTGCACTCTTTAGAGCACAGAAATTACTTCTGTTCTGTATCATAGCAGACCTCTGTGTTTGCAGCTAGCATTCACTCACTGGACACGCTACCATGTGTAACACTGGGCAATCTCCAATGAGATCGAGATTTGTTTACATGAAAATTCTGGTCTTGAGAGCCACAATGGAGTTGCTTACCCTCAGCATGTATTAAGTTTTCCATTTGAAGGTTAACAAGGGTACACAAGGATTCACACTCACCTCACATACTGGGGCTGGGGTAGAGAGGGAATAACTTTAGATATAATAAAAGTTATAAATTCTATAATATAACATCTATAGAAAAAATGGTTGCCTTTGGTTGTAAAGGATATGTAAGTTAGCATTTACTCATCATGTGCAATTTTTGGGAGAAACTACAATCTGCTGAATTGTTAAACACTGAATAGTTGTAGAAAAGTAAAGAAAAAGAAAATTTATCTCAAGTAAGTGAGTTAACTACTGACTTAGCTGGATCATAACCTGAATAATCCTCAGATTCAGTCATTTTTAAAGAAAACTTGTAGGGTGCCTGGGTGGCTCAGTTGGTTAAGCGACTGCCTTCGGCTCAGGTCATGATCCTGGAGTCCCAGGATCGAGTCCCGCATCGGGCTCCCTGCCCAGCAGGGAGCCTGCTTCTCCCTCTGACCCTACCCCCTCTCGTGCTCTCTCTCTCTCTCTCAAACAAATAAAATTAAAAAAAAAAAAAAAGAAAACTTGTAAAGAAAGCTTTCCTGGAGTCCATTCACATAAGAGTCTGAGAAACTTCCCTGAAAAGGAGTCATTCTATGAGAACCTGAATTCAATTTGTACAATATCCTATAAGGTAAGTAGCTGGCCAGTACTGGGGTGTTCTTTCTTGAGTCTTAGGACAAAAAGTCTACAATAAAAACACAGGTAGGGGCACCTGGGTGGCTCAGTCAGTTAAGGGTCCAATTCCTGATTTCGACTCAGGTAATGATCTCAGGGGTCCTGGGATCAAGCCCCACATTGGGCTCTGCGCTGGACTGGGTGTGCAGCCTGCTAGAGATTCTCTCTTTCTCTCCCTCTGCCCCTCTCCCACCTCCACCCCTTACCCCCGCTCCTGCGCATGCATGCAAGCTCTCTCTTTCTAAAAACAAGCAAACAAAAAACCACAGGTAAAACCTTTTTACTCTGATATTGAGAAAGCAAAGTATACAACAAAAAATGGGTGAAAAGCACCTTCTGTGCAAGAAGTGGTGATACTGATAGAACTCGCTTTAAAAGAACTGTGTCCAAAAAAGCCAACAACAAGCCTCAGTTATAGACAGGCAGCAGGAAGGGGACAGAGTCAGTGATGACAGCACCTTTGATGGGCTCTGGCAAGAATAGTTGCTTGGTTGTATCACTGGAAACAAAACGTATCACTACAGAATGTTGACATGAGAGAGGAATAAAATGGTAGGTGCTAAAGGGAAATTAAAAGTTCACATCTGGAAGATTTAAAGTCTTAAGCACCATTCCATGGAGAAGATTAAAGGTATATAGATATAGATATATTCCCTTATTTCACATAAGTAAATGAAAATCAGGGGAAGACTAGTATATAATAGAAAACAATGTTAAAAATGAAGTGTTTGGATAATAATGTAAAAGAAATATTAGTTTACAGTCCATAGGAAAGAATTTGTTAAAAAACTTCTAAGAAATAAAGCATCAATGAGTGGTGCCGTTTCACATATATCTGATATATTTCTCCGAGACAGACAAGGTTTTCACTTAATGTTAGAGTTCCTAAGGGTCTGGTGTCCTCTTTTTTCCTCTTTACTCTTTCCATAGGGAAATGCCTCCATATCCCTGCCTCATTTTCCATCTGTCCTATGACTTTAAAATGCATATCTTCATTCCAGAACTCTCCTCTGGGCTCCAGACCCATAAAGCTGAATATCTATATTTCAGATACCTAAAAAGTATCATAAGATGATATGTGGAATAATTAATATCCCTCCGATACCTTGAAGATAGCCATTTTCCAATGTTTCTTCTTTCAGTTACTGATGTCACCATATTTCCGTGTTTTATGCTATAAACCTACAAGTCACTTTTGGTGCTTCTATTATTTTCATCCATTGCAAACTCCCTCAGTGCCTTTCAGTCTGTCTTCATGACTACCTCTTTAGTTTAAGCTAACAGAATCTTTCTCCAGCCTCCTAATTCATCTGCTCGCCCCTCCATTTTGGCCCCTCCCACCAATTTGTTATTCATAAATTGCAAGATATAGAATGATATTTTCAAAATGCAGGTATAATCATATCACCCTGATATTTAAAACCCATCAGCATTGGGGAGGGTATGTGCTATGGTGAGCGCTGTGTAAGACTATTGAATCACAGACCTGTATCTCTGAAACAAATAATACATTACCTGTCAAAAAAAAAAAAGGTAGTAGGAAGGGAAAAATGAAGGGGGCGGGGAATTGGAGGAGGAGACGAACCATGAGAGACTATGGACTCTGAGAAACAAACTGAGGGTTCTAGAGGGGAGGAGGTGGGGGGATGGGTTAGCCTGGTGATGGGTATTAAGGAGGGCATGGATTGAATGGAGCACTGGGTGTTATACGCAAACAATGAATCATGGAACACTACATCAAAAACTAATGATGCAATGTATGGTGATTAACATAACATAATAAAATTTAAAAAAATAAAAAAAAAAACATCAGCAGCTTCATACCATTTTTTGGATAAAGACTAAAATTCTTAACCCAGCATGCCGTGGCCTTGCATTGTCTGGCCCCTGACAAGTTTTCAAGACTTACCAACACTTCCTCATTATCTGCTTGCTCCAGACACTCTGGCTTTCTTCCAGAGGCTTAGATTCAACACTGCTCTCTACTGCAAGACCCTTGCTCAGGTTTCCTCTTCTGCTCAGAACATTCTCCCCTTCTCCAAGCCCACCCTTGTCCCATCCATGCTTCTACTCCCAATTCACTCTCACTCCTCTGTAAGCAATTGGCATAAGAAAATATTCCTTAAGCCTCCCCCATTCTAAGCTAAATACTTTAACACACACTTTCAGAAGACAATATAACTGACCTCTCAAACACTTGTGTGAGTGTGAATTATACATTTAACAATGTGACTATTGGTTTAATGTGTGCCCTTCCCCTGAGACCGTAAGCTCCACAAGGGCAGAGACGTCCTCTGGTGTTTATCTGAGCAGCAAATTCCCAACGTTGCCTAAAACCATTTTTTATATAAGTTGTAGACAGATATCTTAGATACTACTTTGTATTAGTCTTCACATCCTCTAAAATAGTGTACTAATACGAAATAGATCTTCTCTTTCTCTCTTTGAAACAGAGCTGTACACATAGTAAAGCTTTCAGTACAATTCATTCCAATTGTCGTAGAAACTGGCGGCTTTCCTTTATTCTCTATGAACCAAATACATAGTTCCCTGTTTTGTAGATTTATATATTTCTTGAGCCATTCTAAATGACATACGCACATAGGGTGATTCGAATGGTTCTCAGCAATTCTTAAAATTCAGGCAGGCACTACTTCTGATGAAAAATCCATAAGCAACATTCAGGCAGCTCTTGATGATGGCTGTCACTAGGTGCAACCAGCACAGCTATCATGGTTCCTCAGAACAAGCAAAATAGAGTATTAGCTTTCATGACATTGGACAATCTACAGATATCTTACAGATAACTTAATTTTGCTTGACTTACTGATACTGAGCAAAAGAATGTAGAGAAACTTCTCATTGCTGACTGTGTCTGCCTACCTGGTCAATCAGATTCAGTCCCTTTAATGCCAGCCCCGCTGACCATACAATTCTTTTTGCCCCCTCCCAGGCTAGATGATGCTTACCCACTCTCCCTGGGGTCAATGTCGTATTCATCTTATTCTATACTAATTTCAAATCTATCAGATAATTTGACTTTTTTATTTTCAAGGGCATTTTTTCCCTTATTCAAATACTTGTGGTTTTGTTTTGTTTTTGAGAGAGAGAAAGTAGGGGGAGAGGAGGGGCAAAGGAAGAGGGAGACAGAGAATCTTAAGCAGGCTCCATGCCCAGCATGGATCCTGACTTGAGGCTTGATCTCATGACCCTGAGATCATGACCTGAGCTGAAGCCAAGGGTTAGACACTTAACTGACTGAGCCACCCAGGAGCCCCCAAATACTTGATTTTTTTAAATGGAGAGTTTTGACTTCAGAATGATTGTACTGATGCGGCTTTTAGAGCTTACTTTGGAATTCTAAAACAAAGTATTGACTGGATCCTTCTCTTTACATTCTTGCCATAACAATTTTATTCTCCTACAGATGATGTAAGTGTCTTTGATTGCACAGAAAAAGAAAAGTGCATTCAGAAGTATTATAGTGTATCATCTCACTACACATGTTCATTAAGCATCTCAGGAATTCCCTCTCAGTGAGTTTGTTCTCCTTCACTCATATGGTCAACAAGGAAATATTTGTGTAAATCACTTGAAAAGTGAAAGCAGCCAGCCTGCATTTGCCACATGTGTCACACTTACAGCATGAATAAATGGAATATGTTAAATGAATATTCTTCCAAAGAGAAATCTAAAGATCATTTAAGTTACCATAAACAGGAAAAACTATAATCATCAAGAACATTATATTTAGATTATGAGGTGTCATGCTTTATGATTTTTTTTGTATTAGCTTCATTTTAGTTTTTATCTTATGTTCCTGCCTTTGCTTTTTTCATATTTTTTCCTGTCTCACCTATTTCTAAATTATGTTGTATATGTTATATATGTATGTTATGTTGTGTATTTTCTGTATTATTGTAAATTATAGATTTCCTTTATATATTTTTGGAACAAGAGAGTATATAAATAAGTAGGCCTTTGGTACATAAATAGGTCTTTTCAGAAAAAGTTAAAGATGTACACATGCATGTTAAGAGTGGAGAAGCGGATCAGCAGCAAGTGTAATCCAACAAACCTTTGGTTATCTTACCCAAGTAATTATTGTCCCTGGAGGGTCTTTTTATCCTTATAAAGTGCATTCTCAACTGAAAATTCTCAGTATGCATGGGGCGCCTGGGTGGCTCAGTTGGTTAAGCATCCAATTCTTGATTTTGGCTCAGGTCCTGATCTCAGGGTAGTGAGATTGAGCCCCCTGTCGGGCTCCCCTCTCAGTGGGGAGTCTGCTTGAGAGTCTCTCCCTCTGCCCCTCCCCCAATCAAGCTTTGTGTGTGTGCGTGTCTCTCTCTCTTTCAAATAAATAAATAAATCTTTTAAAAAAGTAGTTCTCAGTATGCATTAAAAGCAGATGTGGACAAATGTACATGGGCTGAGACATATGAAATAAGTTGAGAAGATGTCTCCAAATTGGGAACCTGGAAAGCATTGCAGTCATGAATATAATATTTGGATAGTAGTTTAGGTCATGGAGAAAGTGAAAGAAATATTGATATCAGATCATCAAGAAGAGAGACATCAATGTGAGCATATAGAGGAATAACAAATAGAGATTCCCAGACTGCTGGTCAGGAAGATGTACACCATCAGAAAAAGTACAGAAAAAACAAGTAGAGAGAAGAATAAAAGCTCTATTTCTATATATTGGATTAAATGGTGGGAGATACAGCACAGGGTTAAAAAAAGAAAATGAATAATAATTGAAAATATTTAAACATGTCTCAGCTTAGACTGCTCTAACAAAATGCTATAGACTGGGTGACTTAAATGACAGACATTCATTTCTCACAGTTCTGGAGGGTGGAAAGTCCAAAATCAAGGTGCTAACAAATTCAGTTCTTGGTAGGGACCCTCTTCCTGCCTGTAGAAGGCTGCCTTCTCATGTATCCTCACATGGCAGAGGGAGGAAGCTCTGGTGTCTCTTTCTCTTCTTAAAAGGTCACTAATCCCATGATGGGGGCTCCACCTACAGGATCTCATCTAAATCTAATTACCTTCCAAAGGCCTCACTTCCTAATGTAATTACACTGAGGATTAGGGTTTCAACAAATGATTAGGGGCACAAGCCTTCAGTTCATAACAGAGCATTTTGCAAGAAAATGAGGGGAAGATAATGCAGTCAAGGTGAGAACCCTTGAGACAGTCACAGAAAAGAGCATGGGAGAAATGCCAAAACTAAGTAACATGTTGTAGAATACTGATGGCATGTGTTTTCCAAAGGATCAAAGGCCTGAGAATACAGTGAAGTCTTTTAGTTTAAAGGGTTCAAGAATGAGAACAGTATTTTTGAACCTAGACTTCCAGAGGGCAGCAAAGCTGACTACAGCAACAACAATTTCCCTGGAAGTAGCCAAACTGAACAAAATTTGTAACTGTGAAAGAAATTTAGCAACACAGAGAAGGAAGATAGAAATGGGGAGAAGTACTATTCACTAACATCCTTGTGCCAAGTTCTGTGCTTTCTCATTCATGCCTCGAATACTGCAGCAATACTAAGGGGGTGGAAAAAAACAAAGACATTTATAAACTAGATGGTGGGAATGTCACCAATCAGAAAGTGTTTTTATCATTTTAAAGAAATTATCAGACAAACCAGGTTGAGGGTTTACAAAACAACTGACCTAGAATCTTTAAAAATGCTAAGGTTATAAAAGACAAAGACAGATGAATGGTTCCAGATTCATGAAGATGGAGACACAACAGCTAATGGTATCAGAGGGTTATATGAAAGTTAAATAATGATACAGCAATTTTTCTAGATTATATGATCCTGGTAGTATTTTTCAACTTTTTAAAATTTGTCATTTGTTATGATTTCTTTTTATTTTGAAATAAGTATTCTTTTGTACATTTTTATTTTGTAATGCTATGTTCTTTTTCTTCTATGGGGCCCCTAAAAATGTCTGATCTTTAAGCCCTCCAAAGCCTTAATCTTCTCCTAGAAGAGGAATAAAAGAATATAATAAAGGAAAAGAGGGAACATTTTTATAGGTAGTCATGTAGTGTAGTAAAGAAAAGAAATTGGAGTGTTCATCCAAAACATGTGTTCATCTTCTGGCTGAAGTAATTCCAGACCTTTAGATGGATACAGTTGAACTCTAATCTTGAGGATCAATGCACAATATTTAAATGATCAGTTAACTATGTACAGAGAACTTCTAGATACAGTAAAGAATTACTTACCTATATTATTAGGGAGTAGTTTCACAGAATGGCATTTTCACTTAAGCAGAATGAATCATTAGTTCTCAACTGGAGTGTTTTAACTGTGACAGAAAAGAACTAATTTAAGGACTGCAGAAGTTAAAAACGCACAACTTTTAAGCAGGATTACCCTAGATATTTGCATTTAATTTTCTAGGCTCCCTTTTCATCCTGTTCATCTAGTATTAGCCAATTATGTAATGACAATATGAACATCTATACACACAGGCCCCTGGCAGAGGTTTAGACACCCAATGTTTAAGAAACGAAAAGTTTTCATCAGTGGGTACAACTATTCGCTTTCCTCTTTTATACAAGTAATCAAAAGAAGAAGATCTGGCTTTCTTCTATTGTCAGCTATTTTTTAAAAATCAGCACACATGTTCTTTAACCATTGTAGTGCTAGTATTGCTCAGTAATTTTTTGTCCATTTGGATTCTCGAGCTATGTCTTGGTGCTATTTTCCTAAAAACTAGGCAGCATTTATTAGTCATTGACAGAATCACATATTATAGAATCTATAAAAGTAGACAAATAATAGATTTTATTCAATTATGTATTTGTACACAGACTTCTGTGTTCTGCCCAAGTGAATGAATATTTTGAGTTTCAATAGCCTCTTCAATGCTTCAGAATAACATGTAAGCCCCCAGAAGATATTCTTACACGATATTATGTCTTAGCCACCTGCGGGAGTGTTCAAAAGATTTGAGTATAGTTTCTAAGTAACAGTCATTCATGATCTTAAATACATGGTGCTAAACTTTAAATTCATCAGCCACTCCATGAATGTTGTCTTGTTCAAAGAATGTCTTGTTCCTGGCTTTTCTCCTGAGTAAATAAGATACCAATAGGGTATTAGTACATTTATTTGTGACATCAGCCATCAAACTCACCAACAAACTGTGACTCTGAAGCAAGAGATGGGCCTTTAGAAAAGAGCATTAAAAGCCTGTCAAAATTCCATTAAGTACTGATTCCTCCGGGAGGGCTGCCTTCTTAGCATCTACTCTCTGACATTGATTAGAAGCATGGGATCCAAGGGCAGCCCACTGTTAGTTAGCCCCAAAATTGCACTCTGGAAAGAGATACACAGCATCTGGCTGAATTCTGTCAGAAACTCTTTTAGAGCAGGGCCAGAAAGAAAGATTCTGTATCTTATTTCTGTGGCCAACACACTGTTAATTTCTAATCTGGTACAAAGATCTGATTAGTCAATGAACATATTTTGTTGATAAAAGTTCCAGAAAACAATTAAAATGCAAACTACTTTGTTTTGGAAACTATTGATGCTGTCTAAAAGACTTGCATCTGGCACCCTAAACATTTCAGCTTTCATCAGACTCCGCATGTCCCAGTTTTTTGGCCATCCCAGTTCGTGATTATTCTCAAAATTTTTGGAAATAACCAAAAGACTAATTAGGTCATTTGTAGCTTGGCTGCAGTGCCAGGTCCAGAATCCCAGCTGGAAGTGAAGGCACTTAGGAGAGCAATCACCATGTCTAACACTGCCGCCTGGCTTTGGGGATGATTGACATCTCAAGAGCTGCATAAGCTTAACATTGAACGAAACGCATTGAGGCAGAGCTGACACTCTGAAATGAACACATTTGTTCTACAAATATTTGCCAGACATTTGCTATGTGCTATCCATTGTTCTAGGTGCTGGAGATAGAAAGGTTAAAGTGAAATACCCCTGCCCCCCTCAAAAAAAAAACATAGCCTATGTGATTTATAAGATAGTATGACAAATGCCACAACTGAGGCAAAAAAAAAAAAAAAAAGGTAGGGTGTTGCTAGGAAGGAACAGCACATTTGTAAAATAGCGTGACAATGGCAAACATGGCATCTTCTGGGAAATCAAACTGTTTAGAGTATAGTATACAAGCACCTTACCATGACTTTTAATGCTCTGCATTGTTTACCAGCTTCTCACATTTTTAGCATCCTTTAGCTGTTCGCTGTTATTCAGTTGCTCAGGCCTTTGTGCAGATCTTCCGACACTTCATGCTCTTTGCCCACTTAGTTCTGCCATGAATGAGTCAATTGTATCCTTCACCACAGCTTGTATATCACCCCTGCAAAGACGTATTTCAGTGACATCTCCCTTATATTATTCTCCATCATGGCAACCTAAAGAATCCCCATATTACTAGGTATCTCATTTTGTAGTTACTTCTTTTTGCATTTACTTGTTTATTGCCTATGCAGTGAAAATCTCTAACTGAAACTTGGCCATGTTGGCTTTCTTTCATGCCTTTTATTTAGTAGTGTTCTGATAAATTTTGAAGACTGATTTAGTGGTCCCAGATGAAAGTGATCTACTGTTTTATTATGTCTGATATAGATGGCATTCTGGTTGTACAGTTTACTTAATATTATGTACATTTCATCATTACTATAATGAAAAACAGTGATAGGTTCCCTGAAACTTTATCAAGTTTTAATATCTAGAGAAGCAGAAGATAAAGTTATAAGACTTTTGGTCATTTTTATTTATTTTTTTAAGATTTTATTTATTTATTTGACAGAGAGAGACACAGTGAGAGAGGGAACACAAGCAGGGGGAGTGGGAGAGGGAGAAGCAGGCTTCCTGTCGAGCAGAGAGCCCGATGTGGGGCTCGATCCCAGGACTCCGGGATCATGACCTGAGCTGAAGGCAGATGTTTAACGACTGAGCCACTCAGGCGCCCTGGTCATTTTTAATCTCTTTTTAGGTTACCATGTATATACCATGTAAGTGTGGTATATGACCAGAATTTCATAACAGGTTAGCAGTAGAGCTCAGGTTTGAAAGCACAATACTTGTACATAGACTTTGATTTGGCCTTAAACCAGGCTTGGTTTCTCTTCATCCCTCTTTGCTTAGTATCTCCCAGATTCATCAGATGAAAGAAAAATAAATGTGTCTCTCAAAGCCTTCCTTATTCAAAGAAGTTCTTTTTGCATTGCAGATCTTAAGTTCTTTGTATGAGCATCTTGTACGAGCTGGTGCCTAAATAAGCTACATAGAACTATGTATTTATAAATCTCATTGTCTCATAAAAATTCACAAGTCCTTAAGTGTGATTCAAAAACAACAAGTAATCAAGAAAGAAACTTTTAAACACTAAGGAAAAGTGATATAGCAAGTGACTAACAATAACGAAAGAGTAAAATTTGACCTACCAAACTAAAATAAGATAAAATTGAGAACATCTTAAAGAAGATAATAATCCTAATAGCTTTTAATTGTTAGAAATCTTCCATTAACAAAGGATATTTACCCATTTTTTTATCTGTGCTTCTATGATCCATAAAATTAGAATCTGCTTTCCATAAGCTAAAAAGAAGACATCAGGGCATGAAAATGTTATGACTATGCACTTTGATGTTCTATGACCTTATTAGAATATTCTAATTCTGAAAGGTAATTTATTTTTATTTACTTCTATTATTTATACATCATTGATTTCACTTGTCAAGATCAAGTTCATTGACAGAAATCTTTTTTTTAATAATTTTTTATTGTTATGTTAATCACCATACATTACATCATTAGTTTTTGATGTAGTGTTCCATGATTCATTGTTTGTGCATAACACCCAGTGCTCCACGCAGAACATGCCCTCTTTAATACCTATCACCAGGCTAACCCATCCCCCCTCCCCCCTCCCCTCTAGAACCCTCAGTTTGTTTCTCAGAGTCCATCGTCTCTCATGGTTCATCTCCCCCTCCGACTTACTCCCCTTCATTCTTCCCCTCCTGCTATCTTCTTCTTTTTCTTTTTTCATAACATATGTTGCATTATTTGTTTCAGAATAATTTCAGAATAATGTTTCCATTATTCAACAGTCTTGCACAATTCACAGCGCTCACCATGGCACATACCCTCCCCAATGTCTATCACCCAGCCACCCCATCCCTCCCACACCCCACCACTCCAGCAACCCTCAGTTTGTTTCCTGAGATTAAGAATTCCTCATATCAGTGAGGTCATATGGTACATGTCTTTCTCTGATTGACTTATTTCACTCAGCATAACACCCTCCAGTTCCACCCACGTCGTTCCAGCAATTGCACTTCTGGGTACTTACCCCAAAGATACAAATGTAGGGATCCGAAGGGGTACGTGCACCCCGATGTTTATAGCAGCAATGTCCACAATAGCCAAACTATGGAAAGAGCCAAGATGTCCATCGACAGATGAATGGATAAAGAAGATATGGTATACATACACAATGGAATATTATGCAGCCATTGACAGAAATCTTTACAGGATGTCTGAGCACTTCCTAAGGAACACCACCTGAAGTATATCCTACAGTTCTAACACAGTGCCTACAAAGAGAAGATTGGACCTAAATGTCTAAATGTCTTTTGTCAGGGACAAAATATCATAAGGCAGTTTTACTGGAGACAAGAAAATGAGTTATTGAAGCAGTAAGCCAGCCACGCCTCCTTCCTTACACACTCCACATTTTATTGTCTGTCCAAATATCCATAGGAACAGTAACGTGAATTGGGGGTCATGATCTGTTTTCTTGTTGCACTTACTTTCTGGCCTTTTAAAATAAAATATAAACTTTAAATTCCACATAATGAATAATAACCTTCTATTTTTTAAGAAAAATATAATTTGCCAAAAAATATTGAGCAAGAAAGTGGTTTTTATTGGATATTATTCCCAGTTTTTTATATCATTGATTATTACACTTAAAAGACATTAAGTGTAGGGGAAGAAAGGGAAATCTGAATGGGAAGAGATTAGAGAAGGAGACGAACTATGAGAGACTCTGGACTCCGGGAAAGAAACTGAGGGTCACAGAGGGAGGTGGTTGGGGGGAGGGGGAGAGGGTGACGGGTATTAAGGAGGGCATGTTTTGTGATGAGCACTGGGTTTTATACACAACTAATGAATCATTGAACACTGCATCAAAAACTAATGATGTGGGCGCCTGGGTGGCTCAGTTGGTTAAGCGACTGCCTTCGGCTCAGGTCATGGTCCTGGAGTCCCGGGATCGAGTCCCGCATCGGGCTCCCTGCTCGGCAGGGAGTCTGCTTCTCCCTCTGACCCTCTTCCGTCTCGTGCTCTCTATCTCTCATTCTCTCTCTCTCAAATAAATAAATAAAATCTTAAAAAAAAAAACAACTAATGATGTACTACACAGTAGCTAACTGAACATAAAAAAAAAGACCTTAAGCAAATCAATTGATAATATGGTCCAGGTGGGGGAAGAATTTCATAGTGTTTCTAAAGCTTGTATCATGAATTCATTTCTATGCCACAATAAAATGTTGTGATTGACTGAATATTTACAACTGTTAGGAGTGGCATCTGAAGGGGCAGAGGGCAACAACTAGACAAAGGTCTTCTCTGTGAAGTCTAAACCCCACTCTTTTCCCTGAAAGTTAGGCAGAGTCAAACCACCACGGTACTTCATTTCTTGTACATTCCCCGCCTTTATCCGTGGGGGCTATATTGCAAGATCCCCCAGTGGATGCCTGAAACTATGGATAGTACTGAACCCCATATACACTATGCTTTCTCCTACACATACATTCCTATGATAAATTAAACTTATAAATTAGGCACAATAAGAGATTAACAACAATAGCTAATAATAAAATAGAACAATTGTAACAATATACTGTCAGGAAAGTTATGTGAATGTGGTCTCTCTTCAAATATCTTGTTGTACTGTACTCATCCTTCTTATTGTTATGATGGGAGACGATAAAATGCCTACAGGATGAGTTGGAATGAGGTAAATGACCTAGTCATTGTGATGTAGTGTTAGTCTGACAATATGTCAGAAGGAGGATCATCTGCCTCCGGACTCAATTGCCTAGAAGTGAGTGAAATGGCAGAAAGCAAAACTGTGGATAAGAGGGATGGCCATATTCTGGGGGTTATTTCACTTCTCAGCTTCTCAGCCAGTAGAGTACAATCAAACACATCCACGCAGGCAAAGTTCTCTGAAGAAACAACAGATACACTTCTACCCACTCTCACAACAGCTGGGGTTAGCTGGTGGAGTGTTTAGATGGTATACTGGTGGAATACACAGGTACTTTCTTTTAAATCAAAGGGAATATTTAATACCATTATTTATGTATTGTTTAACATGTATTCTTCTCCTCCCCCCTCCATCACTACTACCCCCCCCAAAACACACACACACACCATTATTTTGTGGCCCATCTCAGGGTCCATGAATCAGAATTTTAATAGGTTCAGCTGAAGGAATCTGATATTTTATTAAGGAAATAAAAATTTGAAAATCCACGGCTGCAAGCTCTTAATAGACAACAGGCTATCTGCTTATATATTTTAAGAATCTTAATGATTCTCAAAGGTTTATTTACCACCAGACACAAAATGAAGGCATTATCTTACTTCCCTAGTTAAGCTCTGAGAATATTCTAAAATTTATATAATCAATGAAAACTACAACAATTTAAGCTATGACAGAACCAAATTTATTATATAATCTTAATGACAGTACTACATATATTGACTTTATGAAAGTTTTCCCAAAATAATAAGATGTTTAATCAATCACGGTTCTTTAAGTAATCAGAAATGTGAATGTTTATGTCTGTCCTACCCACTAACATCTAACAACTGGTAAGTGTAGTCAATCTTTTATTTTGCACATTTAAATGTGATTCCATCCTTTTGTCTATCCACTGTCCAGCATCAATGCAGTACTCCTAAATGAGCAACCTTAAAATATCCTTTTAAAAATTTTAACATCACAAAGTTCATTCTATTTATGACTACATATGTCTTGAGTGAATATAGAAAGAGCTGCGAGCAGATATTCAAGATTTCATAAAACACAGAGCATTTGGGGAAATGGTTTTAAATTCACTTGATTTGACTTGATTTAGATAAATAGGGCAGATTAAAAAATTAAAAAGGTGACTTTTATGTGTATGTGAATTGGCAGGAGAGGTGAAAGTTAACTGACCTGTTTAACCTCCTTTCTGAAATAGACTAATAACATGCTGTAGTTGAAGTAATACTTGGCAGTCAGAAGAGGCTGATAAACATAGGGTGACCTGAGCTCTTCGTTTTAAAAAAGCAAATGGCACTGTGAAAACAAACTCTTTTTAACTTTTAAATTTAGAGTATACAAAAGATTAATAATTAAAAACATGCATTGTATAGAAACACAGCAAAAAGTTGCATTCAGAAACTGTCTGCCTCAAAGCAAACTGGGTAACCCCTCAAAAAATAAAAGAGCTAGATAATAATTCTTATAAATTGTGGTGAATCAAATAATGCTTTTTATATTTTGTATATTTATATAATGTATTTTATATTTGTGTAATGCTAATTGATTATACACATTTCATGTTGGTGAACATGAGCTATAAAAGAATTGTCATCAGTATATTCACCATTGGTCCTTGCTTGTTTTTGTTTTCTCTTTGCAAAACTGGGTAAGATGATTGAGCAAAATTAAGTCATTTAGAAATTCAATAAAGGAACTAATAAGAATAGAATAGTTTTTACCTAGAGTTTTTTTTTACTAGTCCCTAAAAGAAGTCAAATTTTGAAAATTGTATTTAATTATAAAAATTGAACTTTTGGCTCTGAATTATAAAATATTAACTATGACAAAGATTAGCTGTGATGCATGGATCCCCACAAATTCATGTGCTAAAGCAATTTTTGAGAAACTCTAAATTTTTTTTTTTAGAAACAGAGAGAGAGAGCATACACGTGTGATTGGAGGTGAGGGGCAGAGGGAGAGGAAAAGAGAAGCTTAACTGACTGAGGCACCCACACTCCCCTTTTAAGCCATGTTTAATTGAGTTTTCTCTTAAAGAGAGCTAAAAACTTCCCTGAATGACCCAAGTTTGCTTCTCTGTGCAAAAATCTTGACTAATCAAATGTGAATTAACTGTGATAACTCTTCATATTGATTGATTTTCTCTCCAGTTCACATACAAGCTTTCTATATTCCTTCCTGGGGAAAAGAAGATTATAATTTTAGAATAGAGAATATGGAAAATTGTTCTTACACAAAAACTATTTTTATATATGATTAAATTAACAAAAAAAGGCCCTGGGCAAAAAATGAAAAATTTCAGCAAAAGTAATTTCACATATGAAAATTTTCCATGCAGCTCTAATTATGAGTATATTGTCCACAAAACAATTGTCATTTTCCATTTTCAGATCAATATCATGCCAAAAAATAAAAAGTAAAGAATGCCTCTTGCCATAATTTTAGTTTTGCTAGCAAGAAATTCATTTAGTTTTATGTATACTCTTTCATCATCAGTAATATAAGAATTCACTCTATCTTTCTGCAAAAACTATCACACAGTATATTCTCAGTGCCAACTCTTCCGAATTTGAAGGCTTGGTTGCCTATGAACCGTGTGTAATGCTGCTGCTGGTACTCTCCCTGGCACTTATCCCTGAAACATTTTGCAAAGTTTTCAAGCTATCATCACAGAATGACTTGACACCATGGCCTCTGCACCATCAATGAAAGTTCTTCTAAGGGCAATAGAAAGAATAAGAGAAAACATTCAGAAGCCAATAAGACACTCTTTTTCCCTTAAGACATTTAAAACTATCACAGATTTTCAAACAGAACTGGGCACATGCAAATACATAAGAAGAGCAATGCATCACAGATTGGAAGTGTACATCACCCACAAGCAAAATAGTTTTTTTTAAAGTAAGCAGTTAATATACATCACACACCCATGAGAATCTTCATAATTTACCACTTTCAAAAAAGGGTAGACTTTCTTTTTCCCTCAAAAGACCTCACAAACCATATCCATGATATACTATAATATCCCTGAAGATAGGTAATGTGCTGTAATACAAAATAAAATGTTATGTGTTAACCTATCTGCAACAGAGGTTTTAGATGTTTAGGATATATTCTTTTATAGCTCTTTAAATTTGACAACTCTTTATTAGGAGAGATTTTCCTTTATTCTATGATTATATTTTTCCTATTCCATATTCAAACATAATTTCCTTTATGTTAATGATGGCAATACTAGCTGTCAGTTTGAGGGAATTGAGACCTGCCAATAACCATGTGAATGAGCTTGAAAGCTGATCCTTCAACCCTAGTCAAGTTTGGAGATGAATGTAGATCTAGTTGACAGCTTGACTCTAACCTCATAAAAGACCCTAAGCCAGAATGTCTCAGCTAAGATGCTCTAGGAAACTGGAACTTTAGAATCTGTATTGGATAATAAAAATATTAAGCTGCTAAGTTTTGAGGAATTTGTTACACAGCAATAAATAACTTCTACAGACCAAACAAGAACTATTCCCATACTATTTAAGAATAAATAAAAAGTACTTGAAGACTGAAAATCACATTATAGCATTCACAGTTCATGGTCAATGGGTATTAGTAAAAAGTGCTTACTTTAGAGTTTAGGTTTGATAAAGGTCAACATGTTCTTTTGCCTTTGTACAACAAAGTCCCAAGTTAACAAGGCGTTATATGTCCACTTATCCATCTAATTGGTTTTCTGCCTATCTCTCTATCATCTATCTTTCTTTCTACCCATCTATCTATCCATCAACTGATCTATTTTTCTATCTAGGTTTTTGGGCCAAGTGAACCCTACCTGAATATTAGTCAAGATTATTGGGTCTAGAGAGGGAAAAATCTTTCTGCATTACTGATTATATCTGCAAGAGTTAAAATTCTTAATGTGCTATTCATTATGTGATGCTACTTTATGGTGTTAAGTGGTAAAATCATAGTATACAATCTTGGGCAAAGAAAATTAAAAAAAAAAAAGAACAGTTGAAGATTAAAATCTAAGTAACAATAAAAACATGGCCAATACATCTAATCAATCTTACTGAGACAGGTATACTATGGGATTTTTGCTAACATGGAAGGTTTCACTTTAACCAAATCATATTTTATTAAAACTTGCCAGGTGTAGATAATATAAAGTGATAATTTTAGGTTCATTAAAGTTAAAAACACAGACAACAAAACCCTGGAATTATTATTATTATTTTTTTTTTACTGTTAACTCTCAGTTGTGTATTGCAGGATGGCAAACCAACACAAAACTTAGCAGTTTAAAATACTAGCAATGTATATATTATTTCTCATGATTCTACAACTAAGGCTGGGTATATCTGTTTTTTTTTTTTATTTTGTTTGTTTGTTTGTTTTGGTCCATATAGTCATAGTGTCTGACTTCATCCAAGATGGCTTTACCATTTAGGATGGGCGCAACATCTAGGAATTGACAAGACTTCTCTTTCATCATACAGCCTCTAACTGTGCCTAACTTCTTCACACACTGATGGTCTTCACACAAGATTTTTCACGTAAGGGCTGACTTCCAAGAGAGAGGAAGCAGAAGCTGTCAATCCTCTTCAAGGCTAGATGTGAAACTGACAGGTTCCTTTTTGCTGAATTCTACTGGTCAGAGAAAGCTACAAGGCCAGGCCAGAGTCAAAGAGAAGGATAACAAACTACCTCCTGATGTGAGGAGCAGCATGGACATTCAGGGAGGGAAGGAATCAATGGTAACTGTCTTCAGGGGATATCTACTGCAGTCCATCTGGCCACACAATTCATGATCCTCCACATGCATAATGCATTCTTTGTATGTACATACAGAGTACATTCTAAGACCTCTCAAACCTCAGCCCATTATGGCATCAGGATCAGATATATTCAATCCAGTGTCTCATTATCCATGTCAGATGCAGAGATATATGAATGCAATTCCTTGGGATCAAAGACCTGTGAAGTAAGACAAGTTAGCTTTCCTCCCTACCCAACATATAGTATATTAGTTTCCAGCAGTATATTAGTTTCCAATATCTTCTGTAACAAAGTACCAGAAACTTAGCAGTTTAAAACAACATAAATATATTATCTCACCAATTTGGAGATCAGAAGTCCAAAATCAGTTTCATCAGTATCATAAAATCAAGGTGCTGGGTGGCCTGCCTTCTTTCTGGACGCTGTAGGAGAGAATCTTGTCCCCTTGCCTTTTCCAGCTTTGAGAGCTACTTGAATTGAGGCTAGTGGCTTTTTCCTGCATCTTCAAGCCAGCAATGTGACATATTCAAATCTCTCTCTCCCTCCAACCCCTTTTCTCTCTTATCTCTCCACAGAAACCCCTGCTTCCGTTGTCACATTCTCTTTACTCTGACTCGGACCTTTTTGCCTCCCTTTTAGAGTTGGGCCCCCCTGGTTAATCCAGGATAATCTTCATATTTTATAATCCTTAATCATATCTGCTAATTCCCTTTTGCCATGTAAGGGAACAATAAGATGCCATATGTTAGGAGAACTCTTATTCAAGAAGTGGAAAGGAGATGACCTATATCAGTCACTAGTCCATAGCAATTTCTGCAATCTCTGCAGGGAATATTTCCCAAGTCTTCCTGCTCCAGAGGCAGGGTACAAGGTATGTTCCTTGACTGGGATCTATGTGTGCTCTCTGGGAATGGTTTTGTATGGCTCTTGAGTTCTTCCTGCATGCTTTTGGCCCCACCCACTGAGATAATTTTTTCTTTTTCCATATGAAATACTTTGTGCTTTCAACATACAACTTTCTCAGTTATATTCTCTTCCTGCCCATAGAAGTTTTCAGGCCCAAAGATATTTCTTCCTTTTTTTCTGCCTCTATCTCTTTTAGTCCACATTTGTGGCAGTTCTACCAATAAAATTCTCTTGAAAACATTGTGGATTTTCTATGAGTCTTAGTGGGTTTTATTTCATTTGATCAAATCTACAGATCTTTTTGAGGCAGGACCTCTTCTACTTTATTTTGTGAGATATGGTGCTGTGGACTATGTTAAGATTCATGACCTTAAGATGGTTAGAAATACTTTTCTCTAGATAAGAGGCTTTAATTCTAGGCACTGCCTTAAACTTTTCCGAGATCTTAACTCTCAATTTGGAACTGACTCTGAGTCCATGATTTACTAGCAGCACCTTGGATTGGCTCTTTGTTCTGAGGTAATTTTCGCTACGGAAGTCTTTTGCTTTCTGGAGGAGCTAGTAATGTAAGTCAGTCTCCTTGACTACTGAAGTATTCCTTCTTTATGTCATTTTTCTCCTGTAATATACAATCAGAGGCAGTTACATGTGGCCAAATTTAGTTGCAAAATTCTGCCTGGAAATATATGCATCCAGATCTACAACTTCACCAAGCCCAATTTTTATTTTTCATATCATTGGAGATGACAGTCTCACCAACTGTTTCAATAATACCTAACATATGTTCCCTGCATTCCAGTAATGCCTTCCCTTCCAACCCCCACAGTCTCTTTGCTGCCTTTTAGACCAAAACTAATACTATATGTTCTAGGTTTTTGTCATGAAATTATCCTTTTAGGTACCACTCCATCCCAGTTATCTACTACTGGATGAACAAACCCAAAATTTAGTTCATTTTTAAAAAGCACAATTTATTGTTTCTCATGATTCTTCAGTCTGACCTAAGTTTGGCTGTGCAGCCAGTCTGTTCTACATGGTACCTCATGGGGCTGCCTCACAAAAGATGACTTCTTTTCTCAAGCCTGGTGACTCAACTCAAAGGATCATACAGTTTGCAATTGACCAGTCATTTTTCTCTCCCCACTTGGACTATTCACATGGCTAGCTTAGGCTTCCTGATGATATCAGACTTCTCACATGGTAGTTGACTTCCAAGATTGCAGAAATTGAAGCAGCCAATATTTTTAAAAGCTAGGTCCAGAACTGACACAGTGTCAATTCCATCTCATTTGATTCCTCAACCAAGTCAAAAGACAGCTTAGATTCAAGGGGAAGGAAAGTAGTAGATATGATTCTTTAGTTCCCATAGCTTCTAATTTGCTTAGACTTTAAGAGAAATATATATGGTGTATAAACAAAACTGCAAAGAGAACTAACCCCAAAATTCAATCCACTGTTTTAGAAAAAGTCATATTTGTGGTCATGCTCTCTGTTTTACATTACCACTTAATGACAATCACTTTAATTGCTGCCCACTAGTATCTTTTATTTAACTAGAGTCCTGGAGAACACAGTCCACAGGTATTGAAAATAAACCTGAGGGGCACCTGGCTGGCTCAGTAGAATATGCAACTCTTGATTTAGGGGTTGTGAGTTTAAGCCCCACATTGGGGGTAAAGCCTACTAAAAAAAATAAATAATAAATATATCTGAGTAGTTGCTTTTCCTTTTTCCTATAATGTGAGTTTGTTGATTTTTTTTTACATTTACAGTACTGGACTATATTTATTAAAAAAAAAATCTTTGTATAAATGGACCCACACAGTTCAAACTCGAGTTGTTCAAGGGTCAACCATAATTTAATTATTTCCTAGAAGCCACAAGAAAGAATTGTAACATTTATTTTCTGGGTGGACCTCATGAGTTTCTTTTCAAAGGCAATTTAAAAATCTCCTTGAGAAGGAAAGCCATGCACATTTCTATTAATACTAACAATATTTGGTTGATAATGTAAAAATAATCATACTAGACACATAAAAATAAATTGTAGATCTTAATATCTCAAAAGCAAAGTAAGATGAAGTAGGTTTCTGTAAGTAAGAATGTCAAATCCACAATTCCCTAGTATATATAAAGAAATATACATTCTAATACATGAAGACATTTTATTATTTTGCTATATATTAGTAAATATACTCAATTGCATTTTCTCAAATGGCAAATGAGACACAAGATAACATCTTTTTAATTCCTGAAAACCTCAGTATCATCTGTCTTTTGGAGGATCCAGTTTCCTACGACGTCTATGATACTGTCCACGAGGATACCAACTGTGCTTAGTAGTAAAGAACACTTTGCTAAGTTTTTCTATCATGGGTCCTTGCTCATATTGCTCATTTTTTTCTTCTAATCTGGTTTTCAGCACTTGGTCATGTGTTTCTTCATTATTATGCACAGGATCTGGCCAAGGGATAGGTTTTGTATGTTCACAGGGAATGTCCACAGAAGGGTGCTAGCATACTATTGTCCTGCCATCCGATGTCAAAGCAAGCTCTACTTTGCAATTATAGTCATCTGGTAGAGAAGAATACATAGATTTATGACAAACACAATATAAAGCTCTGTTTTGAATTGGAAATAAATGTTTACAGATAGTTCTATTTGATATCACCCATTTTATTGCTGCTAACGCCATGGTGAATCAAGATGCTTATTAGGTGGTGTGAAAGATGATCTGAAGAGAAACTGATTTTAAGATCTTCTTCCAGGGATTTTATTTTCATCCCTGACAGCCGCTCACCACGAGCCCACCATCTTATCTCTGTTAATTTTTTTTTTTTAAGTTAAGCAACATCTAGACACTTTTCCTATTTTATGTGAGTGTTCATTAGAAGCAATGACTCTGACCAATCAGATGTTTCCACCTGGGAGTTTGAATCTTGAAATTGTGAACCAACATCTCAGGATGGTAAAGATAAAGTCTCAAGTGGTAGACATTTTGGTGACAATTCAAGGGGCAGCATGAAGAGTTTAATGGTATACTGCAGTAGCAATATCCTAACCAAATGATTTCTGTGACAAGGTCTTAAGCGTGACCACTGCTACCAGTCTCCACTGGTCTAAACCTAATTTCTGAACTTCCTAAGTTCTTTTTCAGTTCTTCTGAACAACCTGATAATCTTCCAACTGATTTTCTGCTTGGGTTACTAAGGATAAATTTTCTTAGCTTGCAACCAAAAAGCCTAACTAATACACATGCTTAATCACAGTTTAACCCAATTTTATATATTAATAGAAAACCAGAGTATATCCAAGATGTTTCCTTTAATAGCAATACATTGTTCTCCAAATATTATTAATATGTTCTCTAACAGGCACTCTATTGTACCAGTAGAGCCATTGCTAAACTGTGGTGAAGATTTTTTTTTTTTTTTTTTACAAATTTCAATGATTTTCTTTCAAAGTGTCCTTAGATGAAAAGACTTCAACAGCTATAATGAACTAGTGATCAGCAATAAGATTTTAAAAAGAAGTTAACCTTTGCCACATCACATAAACTTAAAAACAATAATGAAAAATCCTTCTTTATTTAGATATTCAGGAAATTAATTATTAAATTAGTAGAAATTTCTGGAAAGCTGAGTACTAATCCTTTCCCTTCAAAAGCCAAAACATTATTTTTATTATCATTATTACTTATTATTTATCTTCAAGTTTTTATTGAAAAGTATACCAGTCATAAATGTTTAGGTCAGTGGATTATCACAAAATGATCACATCTTGTAAGCAGCATTAAAATAAACAAGCAACTATTACAACCACATGGTAACTTTTGAACAATCCTTGGTTACTTCCATGTGTATGATTTTTACTGCTATGGTTGTTTATTCAATTTGGTTTCTTTTCTTCTCTGCTTGACTATAATATATGTGAGAAAAGTAACATTTTGTTCTTTCAATGTTTTTTTTCACTATCTGTCAAATAGGACATGTTCAATAAGTGATTAGTTAATGAATGAAATAATAAAGTGGTGAGTGTATGGAGGTCACATGAATATTATAAATTCGCTATTACTGTTCAAAGAATATTTGATTCCTGATTTTGACCTGAGTCCCTAATAACTAATGGCTATTTCAGTGTCTTATCTATTGGAAACCCTGTTCCTGTACTCATCATATAGCAACTGTTGTTATTTGTAGACAGATATATGTAGTGTATGAACGTATTATCTTGTGGTCAGTAGAGATGACTTTCTCCCCCTCCAGGCCCCGCTAAAGCTGTGCACAGTGGACGTATTTCAGTTAGTGCTTTTAACCTTCCCCCAGCAAGTCAGTATTTTCTCCAGGTTTCACGAAGTAGCTGTTTCCTCCAAGGACTTTTTTCCCCTTAATTCCTAAATTTTAAATTGAGAAGAGTAGAATGTAAGTTAGAAAACATGTTTCATAGGAAACATTCTCGTTGCAATAAGTGAATAGTAGAATCTCTTATTACTATTGTGGAATTTCATCTGATACCATATTACCTTTCCTGATTATTTCTAATACTAATACATTTCATATTGGCAACAGCAGGTAAATAGTCACATATGTCAAAAGTAAGAGGTGTACAAGTCACCATTTTATACTGTCTACAAAAATATTATATTGATTCACACAGTATCACTAAAAACAAAATGTATTAAAATATATTACCTTAAATCATTCAGGATTATATTACTCCATTGACTGTTTATCTAATTACTCTCTTTGGTAATCAGAACAGGTATCCTGGAACCATATTATGCAGTAATTAGTCTACACTCATGTTAATAACAAGTGTGGCTAAAGATTTTTTCATACTTTGTTATTTGACTATAAGCCCTTATCTTAGAGATTTAAATAGAATTTGTTCAATATTTCTATAAAATTTTTCCAAAATAAACATATTGTGTGCATAGCAGACATTTCAGTATTTGGGGAGCTGCTTAGTATCTGAGTCCTCTTCCTATTTTTTTGAGAATTCTCTGAGTCTTGACCAGAAGTATCTATTGATGATTATATTAATTCATTCTCAAATTCATTCAAGGCCTGTTGGACTTATCTTAAGGATTTGTAAAGATAGATATCTAAATATCTATCTATTTACATATTTATCTACCTACCTATATACTTTCTCCTTCTTCTCTTTATCATTCTATACAAGTTTGTTGAAGGTTAACTTTATAATTTTTTTAAATATATATTATATACCATATTATTTCTGTAATTGGTCATGAAGAAGTATCTGTGACTTCCTTCTCCCAGTATTATATTTTTAAATTTCCTTTCCAACCTCAGGTGGCTTTGGTGCTTTACCTGGTAAGGTACATCAAATCATCATTTCTCAAGGATCTGAGTCCTTAATGGTTTTGACTTTTGTTTTGTAGTCATTGCTGTCATCTTCCATCTGCATTTACCAGTGGTTGTGAAAGCATTGAAAGGCACCTCAGAGACTCCCCTACTGTGTGGCAGCAAACCAATTTCTCTTTAATAATTAGGATCAATCCAATTGCTCCACCCAGTGATATGAGAAAACTTAAAATGTGCAGTTTTCTCTTCAAAGTGAATGGAAGTATTATTATGTTCCCTGGTGGAAATATTCTCCCTGGGAACTAAGATCTCTAGTCCAGAACACTTCAAGGTTTTCAGGATAGGAAACAAACATTCTGTGACTAGGTTAGTAGGTAAAATAGTAAGAGGAGTCCCTTCTTACCTTTGATTCTTGGAGTCACGTATTCTGGCTGTGGGGGCAACACAACCATATAATATTGTGTCTAATTCAAAGTATATGCTACATCCTATGAAACTATATCACTTTAAGCTGGTATCTTACAACTGCCACTCTAAATGACTCCTCAGTAA
Source organism: Eumetopias jubatus (assembly GCF_037043125.1). Taxonomy (NCBI): domain Eukaryota; kingdom Metazoa; phylum Chordata; class Mammalia; order Carnivora; family Otariidae; genus Eumetopias; species Eumetopias jubatus. The sequence continues at coordinate 50,506,434 of NW_028274813.1, forward strand.
GCCATTTCATACTTTGTATTAGGTCAGCTGTGTCTGGGTGAGAGAGTAAGTAGTAAGACCAATTAATTCCACAAGACCTTTGTAGCTCATGTTGAGAAATTAGTTTCTTGATCAGAACCAATGCTGTGTAAAATCTCATGACAGTGATTAAAGTACTCTGTGAGTCGGCAGATGGTGGTGCTAGAAGCATCATGGGCATTGAAGGCAAATAGATATTCAGAATATATTTCTATTCCAGTAAAGCTAAATCTTTACCTGCTTTCTCATGGTGAAGGTGCAATGTAATCAATCTGCTTCCAAGTGGTGGATTCCCTATGTGAATGGTGCCATATAGAAAACTCAATGTTGACCAAGTAACTGGGGGATTGGGCACTCAACAGTAGCACTATCAATATTAACCTCGGTAAAAGGAAGCCCGTATTGTTAAAAGTCCATATTTCATCCCTACTGCCATGACCTCTTTTTTCATGGGCCTACTGAGTAAGCATTGGGTTGGCTGGGGAAGAGGTTACTGACATCCATAGAGTGAGTCATTTGTCTACCTTATTATTTTGAGTGTCCCCCAAAATGTCTGCCTTTTGGGTAGACATCCCCAACTCAAACAAAATATCTTTAAAGGCTATGCTCATTCTGAGCGGTCCATACACATACCTCTTGATCCAAGAGCTCCTTCTTATCAGTCTTCCTTTCTTGTTTCTTCCAAGTTTGTATTCATCCAGACAACCCATCAACAACCATTAACAACTATTATATCAACAATGTAATCCATCCTTCTGCTATCTCTCAGTCTATCCAAAGTAAAAGATACTGTTTAGAATTCTGTCTAATGGGATGTTGCATTTCACTACTGTCTTCCAGGGCCATTATTGTGGGGACCGTAAATATGAAGTGCTCACTTCCAGGTGACAGGAGCATACTGTCCAGAATCATCTACAAAACAGCATAAAGTTTCCTTTTTTCCTCTCAGTCTATGAATCACAAAGAACCTCCCATTAGGCCAGAAACGTGGATTGAGAGAGTGGATTGCAGTAGGAGTTGGTTTCAAATAAGTCTGAATCACCGACTCATACAACTCATTTGTGACTTTGAGATCTACCTGACTCCAGTCTCTTATATACTCTTTCCACTTGATAATGTATTTTTTTTTGTTGTTCATGCCCAACCTTTAGTTTAATAGATCAGGAAACAACTAGTTCATGACTGAAAACTCAGACTTCACGGTCACCTGATAGTCCATGATTAGCATTAAGTCTTTATCAAAGCCAAGTAGCGAGTCAGAAGCTGTTTCTCATAAGAAGAATAGTTATCTCCTAAAGGCATAGTTATGTCCCAAATCCTTAAGGCTTGTGTTGCAATTATCCTTTGAGTTCTTGCCAGATTCTCCATACAGGATTCTTATTTGTCACAGATAATGTGAGTATCATTGGATCTCCTGGATTATAAGGTCCAAGGGGAGAAGCAGATTGCACTGAAACCTGGACCTGTTTCAAAGCCGCCTTTTGTGCTGAAAGAGCAAATTTGCAGATAATTTGTATATAGGTTAAAGTAGAACACACAAATGTAGTATATGTTGTTTTCAAATTCCAAACATCATGCCTCTTGTGTGTGTGTGTGTGTGTGTGTGTGTGTGTGTGTGTGTGTGGTAGGTTGTACGAACAAAAGTAAACTGTGTTTCACCCTGAAGGATATATCTTGTGCTCCAGACCATTGGACTTCCAGAAACTCCATTGAGGTGATAAGCTCCTGAAATTCTGTGACATTTATCTATGACTCTTTGGCTCAGATTTGTCTTACTAAGGCATCTAAATTATCTAGTACTTTCAGCTCATCTAAGCCAATCAGAATAATATCAATTTACAGAAACAGTGTTATGTTTTGTGGAATGCCAACATGATTAAGATCTTTGCAGACTATGTTATGGCAAAAAACAAGAGAGTAGACATAACTCTGAAGTATGACCATAAGAATGTACTGTTGGTCCTGACAAAAAAAAAGAAACTGTATAGTGGTCCTTGTAATTTTTTATATGGAGAGAAATGGATTGGCCAGGTCAATATCTGCAAACGAAGTCCCAAAAGCTGTGTCAGTTTCTGCCAGCCAAAGTACCGTAGCTGTATTATTGGCTACAAACAGAGCCACCAAATTCATTCTCCAAGATCTATCCAACTTTCGGACAGGCCAAATAGTCAAGCTAATGGGAATGTGATAAGTATCACTACTTTATATCTTTACAATCTTTGATGACAGTACAGATCTTTGCAATTCTTTCAATGATGTAGTACTGTTTCTGGTTTAATATCTGAATAGGAAGGGAAAGGCACAGGGACTTACTATCATTATGGCTTTTACTCATGGGTCACAAAGCTAATGTAGAGATTCTGCCAGTTGCCAAGTGTATCTATTCCAATTATATATTCAAGAACTGGAAAAATTGCTATGGGATCCATATGCTAACCATCTAGGTGCCTACTGTGAGTTAAACTTGGGCTAAGACTTCAGGTTTCCCCTAACTACCATTAGCTTATGGTTTGACTGGCAAGTCACAGTGGTATTTAGGGTGGAGAAATTTCCTGGAGAGTTCTGGCTTCAAAAAAGCAATGAGGGTTGCTGCTATGGGATGGAGAAACTTCCCAGAAGGCATGGACTTCTAAACCATGAGAGCTGGTGCTGTAGTGAATAGTCCCAGGGCCATGCATATGAATTCAGTGGCTGCCATGTTGAACATAGCACATTGGTAAAGGAAAAGAGGTCCCTTCCCCCTGCTCTGATTTTGCAATGGCCTTCCAGTGCCCTCTATTGGCAAAGTCTAACAACAAGTCAACTGGCAAAGGAGAAATGCCCAGAAGGTCCAGCTCCAGGATCACAAAGCAAGGCAAAGAAAGGTGAATATGAAGCTGAATATGAATAAGTAAATAACTGGCACAAATGCAAAGGTTAATTGAATGAAAAGTGTGTGAATAGATCTCTCGTAATAGATTTTATTTTATTTTTTAAAGAATTTATTTATTTGAGAGAGAGAGAGAGAGAGAGAGTGAGAAGAAGCACGAGGTGGGGGAGAGGAAGAAGCAGACTCCCCGCTGAGCAGGGAGCCTGATGTGGGGCTCGATCCCAGGACCCTGGGATCATGACCTGAGCCGAAGTCAGACTCTTAACCTATTGAGCCACCCAGGTGGCCCTCTCATAATAGATTTTAGAAAGAAAGAATAGTTACATCCCGGGTAAGCAATAACCCAAAGACTCCCACTGCTGTAATTATCAAGTACAGAAAGTAAGCATCTGTGTGGATATCATTTGACCTCTCTCCCCTGCCAACATGGTATTTTATGAAATTTTAAGTTCTTTTTGTATAACACACACATGAAATATCTTTTTCAATCTTTTAACTTACAATCTATTTTGTATCTTTGTATTTAAAGTGAGTCACTTGTAGACAGCCTATAGTTGGGTGGCTTTTAAAAAATCCATATCTCCTTTTAATTTGGAGAGTTTACTAGACATATAACCTAATTACTGATAAACAAAGTCTTATTTCTGCCATTTTGCTATTTGTTTTCTATAAGCTTTATATTTTTTTATTTTTTCAATTCTTCTTTTACTGCTTTCTTTTGGCTAAATACCTTCTGGTGTACCATTTTAATTTCCTTGTCATTCTTACTATTTTTAGTTATTTTGTTTAGCAATTGAACTGAGGATTACAATAAACATTAATAACAAAGGAATTTTTTAAATTTCACAAATATGTGTAAATTAAACAACATACTCCTAAAAACCAATGGGTCAAAAAAATCAAAAGGAAAATTAGAAAATACTTTTATATGAAAGAAAACAAAGCACAACAAACCAAAACATGTGGGATTCTTTAAAACCAGTACTCAGAGGGAAATTTATAGAGGTGAATATGTGGATTGAAAAAGAAAATCTCAAATTAATAACCTAAACATCTACTTTGAGAAACTAGAAAAATGAAAGGCAAACTAAACTCAAAACATGCAGAAGGGGAGAAATAATAAAGATTAATGAATTTATACCAAAATTTCTCAAACTCTTCCAAAAAATAAGAGAACACTTTCTAATTCATTCTATCAAGCTGTCATTACCCTAATACTAAAGCCAGATGAAGACAACACAAGGAAAAAACCACAGACCAATACGCCTTATGATGATAATCCAAAAATAATCATTAAAATACCAGCAAACTAAATACAGCAATATATTAAAAGGACTATACATCATGACCAAGCAGGATTTATCCCAGGAATGCAAAGGTCACTTACATATATGAAAATCAATGTAAAAAAAAAAACATATTAATAGAATGAAGGGCAAATCCATACGATCATCTCAATAGATGCAGAAAAAGTGTTTTAAAAAATCCAAAATCCTATCAAACAAACTAGGAATAGTAGGGTACTGCTTTAATTGAACAAAAGGTATCCAAGAACATATTACTAACATCACACTTAACAGTGAAAAATTGAAAGCTTTCCTCCTAAGATGAGGACAAGACATGGATGTCTGCTATTGCCACTTCCAGTAACATTGCACTAAAGTTCTAGCTAGAGAAATCAGGCAAGTAAATGAAATAAAAGACATCCAGATGAAAAAGGAAGGAAAAACCATCCTGACTTGCACTAAACACGATCTTATACATTGAAAACCCTTAAGAATTCAGACACACACACACACACACACACATTCGAGCTAACAAATGAGTTCAGCCAACTGGCAGGACACAGGATCAAAATACAAAAGTCAATTGTATATCTACACAATTTCATTGGAAAATCTGAAAATGAAATTAAGAGAACAGTTTCATTTATAATAGCATCAAAAGAATAAAATGCTTGAGAAAATAATTGACCAAGGAAGTGCAAGACTTATACACCAAAAACTATAAAACAATATTGGAAGAAATTAAAGAAAGAAGTTTAAGTGGAAAGATAATCCACATTCCTGGGTTGAAAGGTAATACTGTAAGTTGAGAGTATTCCCCCAAATTGATCTTCAGATTCAATGCAACACCTACCAAAATCCCAATTGCTTTTTTTTGGAGAAGTGAACACACTGATCCTAAAATGCATGTGAAATTGAAAGGGACACTGTGCAGCTAAAACACACTTGAAAAAAGAACAAAGATTCACACTTATAATTTCAAAATTTACAAAGCTACAATAACAAAAAGATGGGGATTCTGGTACAAAGATATACACTAGAATAGAATTGAGAGCATAGAAATAAACCTATACTTATTTGGTTAATTGGTTTTCAAGAAGGATGCTAAGACCACTCAATCTGGAAAGAATGCTCTTCAGCAAATGATGAAGAAACAACTGGATATCTACATGCAAAAGAATTAATATGGATCCGTATCTAACACCACATACAAAAAATTAATTCAATATAAATAATTAAATGTAAGAGGTCAAACTAAAAAATCTTAGAAGGAAACATAGGTGAAATCCTCATGACCTTGGATTAGTCAACAGTTTCTTAAATATGAGACCAAAGGCACAAGCAGCAGGAGAAAAAAAAAAGATAAATTAGCCTTCATTCAAATTAAAACTTTGTGCATTGGAAGACACTATCAAGAAAGTGAAAAGACAATCCACAGAGTGAGAGAAAATATTTGTGAATCACATATGTGTTTATTATGCAGAATAAAGAATTCTCACAACTCTACAAAACTTGAACCCAGTGAAAATGTGGGCAAAGGTTCTGAATAGACATTTCTCCAATATGTACTAATGGTCAATAAGCCCATGAAAATATGCTCAACATCATTAGATATCAGGAGAACTCAAATCAAAATCATAATGGGATGCCAATTTATACCCAGTAGGATAGCAATATTTTTTTTTAAGGAAAATAACAAATATTGGTCAGGATATGGAGAAATTGGACCCTCAAACATTGGTGATTGGAATGTAAAATGTTTCAGGTTCTGTGGAGAACATTTGGAAGAACTTTGATAGCTCTTCACCGAGTTAAATGTAGTTACCATAGGACACGGCAATTCCACTCCTAAGAGAACTAGAAACATACGTCTACAGAGAGACATGTACATGGATGTCCATAAAGCATCTTTCATAATAGTCCAAAAGTGAAAACTACCAAGACATCCATCAACTGATAAATTTATATTACAAATGCAGTATAGCTACACAATGGAATACTATTCAGTCATTAAAAAAATGAAGTAATGGGGCGCCTGGGTGGCTCAGTCGGTTAAGCATTTGACTCTTGATTTCAGCTCAGGTCATGATCTCAGGGTCCTGGAATCGAGCCCCACATTGGGCCCCCCACTCAGTGGGGAGTCTCCTTGTCTCCCTCTCCCTCTTCCCACTCTCTCTGTCTCTATCTTTCAAATAAATAAATACATCTTTAAAAAAAAAGAAATTAAGTACTGTTGCACATTACAACATGAATAAGCCTTAGAAACATTATGCTATCTTAAAGTGAGACACAAAAGGCCACATATTGTATGATACAATTTATATGAAATGTCCAGAATAGTAAAATCTGTAGAGACAAAAAAGTATTAGTGATTTCCAGAGACTGGGGAGAGGAAGAAATAGGGAATGACTGCTCAATGTGTATGGGATTTATTTTTGGGGTGATGAAAACATTATGGAATTAGGTAATGATGATGGTTGCAGAATATTGTGAACATACTAAAAACCAGTGCATTGTACACTTTAATATTATAATTGCTATGTGAATTTTATCTCAATAAAAAAGTGAAACAAATTGATGAAGACAGTTTTTGCTATATATACAATTATATCAACTTAATCAAGATAGTGTTATTTCTTCTTTACATACCCTTATATAATTTTAAATAGACTTTTTAAAAGCATTTTTATATTTATAGAAAAAAAGAAGATACTACACAGGGTTCCTGTTTACCCCACACCTGGTTTCTCCTATTATTAACATCCTACATTACTGTAATACATTTGTTAAAATTAATAAATGATACTGACCCATTATTATCAAGTCCATACTTTATTCAGATTTCCTTAGTTTTTGCCTAATGTACCTTTTCTATTCCATCATCCCATTCAGGATACCATGCTACATTTAGTTGTCACACTTCTCTAGGCATCTCTTGGCTGTAACATTTTCAGTCTTTCCTTATTTTTGATGACCTTGACAGTTTTGAGGAATACTAGATAGTTATTTTGTAGGATGCCCCTCTGTTAGAATTTGCTGTTTTTCTCCTAATTAGACTGACAGTATTTCTGCTGTTATAAAAATTTTAAGAACCTTCTGTCTCCTGTATATGTCAGAGGAATTAACTCCATTAGACAAGAGGCTAATCAAGAGACTTTTTTCAGCTTTACTGAGGTATAACTGACAAAACTGTACGATTTTTAAAGTGCACGATGTGATGATTTGATTCATGTATAAACTGTGCAAGGATTCCTCCCAGAGATCTTACCTAAATAATCCCTTCTCAATTTTTACTTTTTCCGATATAGCTGAGGGACACTGCCCTCAAGTTTCCTAGAGGCCACAGTGCAATCGAGGCGATCTCTGAGTCATACCCCTTATCTCTCTGAGTCACATTGCGTGACTAAATATTCTGATCTTTTGATCCCTCTGATGTTTCAAGGGAGGCTTATAGGGTCACATCCTCAGTATTTTCTCTAGAGTATTTCCTGATAATGAATTACTTAATTTTGACTTCCTTTGTTATCTGGGAGGACCAGTAGTTTTCCAAATTATCACTTCTGGGTTTTATTTGTTTACAGTTTTCTCAACTTACGTGTTTTCTCTCAAATTTTACTATCAGCAGCTAGAATAAACTAGGCTACATTTTCAGCATGTAGTGTGAAAATCTCCTCAGCTAAATACCCTACGGTAGTTTATACAATCAGTCACCATTGATGGATATTTAGGTTTTATTCTATTTTTCTACTATGACAAATATTACTGCAATAGAGTTTCTTGTACACACATCTTTTTATATATTTTGTCAGTAGTGTTTCAGATGGATTTCTAGAAGAAGAATTTCTTGATAAAGGAAAACTGCATATGTAATTTTGCCAAATTACATAATTTCCTTCCATGTTTTTGAGTGATAGTTAAGATATTTGATAAACTAAAAAAATAAATGACGAGTATATCTGCAGAATAAACAAGGTAAATGAGAGAATTTTCAATTCTGCATGCTGGAAGTCTGTTTCTGAGAATGAGGTCTTTAGATAGTTTGAAAATTAAGGTCAAAATAATAGTCACTATAAATTATTTTCAATAAGAATCTTGTGTGTAATTTATTTTGTACTTATCAATTTTTAACAATGGGTAAGAAATCAATATTTTGTGTTTACTTGAATGTTTTATTAAATAAAAATGATAATGGTATTATTTGAATAGTCAGGAGATATATTTGCTCCATACAATTAAAGGAAGAAAAAGGTGAAAATTTTATTATGGGCCTAGAATTTCTCAAAGGGTAATGATAAGTCAGATATGTTTTATCAATTTCCTATTTACAATTTAATTTTTCTTTTAAAAAATTACTAATTCAAGATATAAAAGGAACGTAAAAGCCAGACATTACTCTGAAATGCCAATAAGTAGACTGATAAAGTTTACTATCAGTTCTTCATATCTGTATTAACGAGAAGGCTACATTTTACCTGAAAAAGTAGTGCACCGAGTCAGACGCTGCAGTACTTGTCTCCTTTGACATTTCTCCATAAGGAAGTATCTGGTGAATATGGAAATACTTTGTACTGCAGAGAATGACTGCTCCAGAAATACACTGCATTATTTCACTTTTAAAATTAATTACTTTGAGCACTTTATAAATTCAAAACTAGTTTTTTTAATCAACAGATGTATCCTAATAAAAAGGAAATTATCATTCTGAAACGCCTTTAGTCATCCTAAAATAAAACTGTCAACATAGATTATGAGTTAAATCCAAATAAAACAATCACTTGCAAACCTAGATTAAAGTTAGAATGTAATTTCAATATTAGAAATTATTAATGGAATTACAGGGTTTCGTACCAAAATAATCCAATTCAATGTGGGAAGAGGTAGAGACTCTTAAAAAAATCAGTGTATTTCTTGTATGATCTTTGAAAATAAGATACTACTTCCCCACTCAGTTCAAACTCATAGAGTGAAAATACATTTTTTTACTCACTTATTATATATCTCTCTTCAATTCATTAAATCCAGGTTTTAGTTATTTCTAATTGAGGAAAGCATTTTCCAACAAAATATTTTGGAAAAATTTTATTATGCTTATATGTAAAATATGGTGGGAGCATATTAGGGAACAGGTTCGTCTTTAGATTAGGCTTAATAATATACAATAAAGCAGGGACAATATGAAGGTAAAATGAGAGGATGTGTGCTATTTGCTTAAAAGACATGCAAACTAGAATAGTGTTTATCTTTGTTCGTCTGAGTAGTAACTGAAAAGGAGTATGAATGTTGAGGAGGGAAACTGGGGAGTGCTAGTTCTATTTGTTTTATCTGGATGCTGGTTCCGTAAGTGTGTGTAGTTCGAGAAAACTCATTTTGCTATATGTTTACAATATGTGCAGTTTTTTGTATGTATACTGCAATTCCATGAACATTTTAGAAAACAAGATACGTAAATCAAGCATGGTAAATACTGGTATTTATTGAAATTGGGTGACAGTTGCAGCATTATTCACAATAGCCAACAAATGTCACAACCGAAGTGTTTATCAACAGATGAATGGATAAAAATATTATATTTTTATATATATATAAAATGAGATATTATTCAGTCTTAACAAAATGGAGATGCCAACTTTTGCAACAACATGGATGAATCTGGAGGACACTATGTGAAGTGAAATAAGCCAGATACCAAAAGAAAAAAAAACTGCATGACTTCACTTATATGTGTAATCTAAAAACGTTGAATCTATGAAAACAGAGAATAGAAAGGACAGTGGTTAGTAGGGGCTGGGGGTGGGGAGGAAAAATGGGGAGATGTTTGTTAAAGGGTATAAAGTTTCAGTTATTATGTAGGATGAATAAGTCTAGAGATCTAATGTACAGCATGATGACTATAGTTAATAAAACTGTACTGAATACTGTAATTTTGCTAAAAGAGTAGTTTTAGGTGCTCTCATCACCAAAAATAATGATAACTGTAAGGATATGATATATTAGTTTGAATGTAGTAATCATTTCATTATGTGTATGTATAAGAAATCATCATGTTGTACATCTTAAATATATATATTATTATTATTAAAAATAAGATAAAGACAAAAAGGAATTGGTTGACAGAAGATGTATTTATACTCTACATTTAGAATTTTAAAGTATTGTAGAATTCTAAAAATAAAACTATTTATTTATTTATTTATTTATTTATTTATTTATTTATTTATTTTAACTTTAAGTAGGGCTGCACACCCAGCATGGAGCCCAACGTGGGCCTGGAACTTCTGACCCTGAGATCAAGCCCTGAGCTGAGATCAAGACCTGAGCTGAAATCAAGAGTTGGAGGCTTAACTTTGGAAAACAGTGTGGAGGTTCCTCAAAAAATTAAAAATAGAGCTACCCTATGACCCAGCAATTGCACTACTGGGTTTTTACCCCAAAGACACAGACGTAGTGAAAAGAAGGGCCATATGCACCCCGATGTTCATAGCAGCAATGTCTGCAATAGCCAAACTGTGGAAAGAGCCGAGATGCCCTTCAACAGATGAACGGATAAAGAAGATGTGGTCCATGGAATATGACTCAGCCATCAGAAAGGATGAATACCCAACTTTTACATCAACATGGATGGGACTGGAGGGGATTATGTTAAGTGAAATAAGTCAAGCAGAGAAAGTCAATTATCATATGGTTTCACTTATTTGTGGAACATAAGGAATAGAATGGAGGACATTAGGAGAAGGAAGGGAAAAATGAAGGGGGGCAATCGGAGGGGGAGACAAACCATGAGACACTATGGACTCCGAGAAACAAACTGATGGTTTTAGAGGGGAGGAGGGGTAGGGGGATGGGTTAGCCCAGTCGGTGATGGGTATTAAGGAGGGCACGTATTGCATGGAGCACTGGGTGTTATATGAAAACAATGAATCATGGAACACTACATCAAAAACTAATGATGTACTGTGTGGTGACTAACATAACATAATAAAATTAAATTAAATTAAAAGAAATATAAAATTAAAAAAAAAAAAGAGTTTGAGGCTTAACTGATTGAGCCTCCCAGGTGCTCCAAAATAAAATTTTTTAAATGGCACCAGGCAGAGAGCTGATTCAGCAACTGTTTTTGACTTTCTGGCATGAAGCTTTTACTTGGAAACTTAACACTATTATAATTGTGTAGAGCAATTGCTTGGAATAAAAAAAAAGAAAACACTTTAAAAAAAACAATGGCTTGGGACAAATATTTGGTGAAACACCTTATGCCTTGATTGATGCCTCCCCCTAGTATTTATTTGCTATCACATATACCTCTGGGACTTTCCTCCTTTTTTTAGGTGGGGTTCCCCTAAAAGCAGTACCAGGTCCTAGGAAGCATTATTAGGAAAGTGAAATCAGGAAGGGAAGAAAGTCAATAAAAGATGCATTCATGAATGGGTACTGCTGTGGACAACTGGGGCTCAGACTCACTAACTATTCCCTGAGAGAATTTTCCCACCAGGCAGTGAAGAAATTGAGGTATTTATCTACCAACAAATGTCCCTTATTGTTGGAAGGTTGCTTCTGTGGACATTAACTCCCCCACATCTCTGACCTGCTCCTTGGCAGAATTAATATGTTTCTACTGCAACAGAGAGCCTTCAGGCTGAGGTGTTTGAGATAAGAAGCCATTCATTCATTCAATGAATTCTTCATTAAAACTGCAGGTGACCTGCAGGGTGGACCAAGAGACTAAGACCAGAGCCTTAGACAAATACTACACTTTCCTATGTATAGGTTTAACAAATGTTTGGAATGAATGAATATCGCTACCCATCTAATAATTTTTAATTTATGCTTTATGGTTTTGATTCTTCTTTAATACAAACATATTGAGTACAGGGATTTTGTATGCCTTCCTGGTTCTGAGTGTTTTCTCCAAGATTTTGAAATAAGAATTCTCCCACTTTCAAAGCTGATGACATGTGCTGAATCCACCTCCACTTCATCTCTGTCACTCTACAGTGAGATTTGTACTCTAAAAGATTTCACTTGTGATTCCATCATTCTCTTTATAGGTTTCTTGTAAGCAATAAGGACAGTTTAATTAACAGAATTCAAAATAACCTAAGGAATACAGACCAAGGAAAATCCGTTATGACTGCCAAGTAACATTATGAAGAGGGATACCACTCATTCTAGGGTTGTCTACATACTGGAAGTACAGAAAATAACTTAAAGTGAAATAAGTTCAGAAAATTAAATGTGATAATCCCCATTTAAATAACATGTGGCTAATAGGCACTAATGCAGCCTCCATCCTATGGGAAAACATGCAGAAAAAGTTAATAAGTGAGTAAAACAGACACTTAACCTTAGGCTAGAATCTGGGAGAAACTGGCACACTTATAAATAGTAGTTGAGGGGGAAAAAAGAAAGGAAGGAAGAAACCTACTGTGGATTTGATTCTTGACTAAAGTCAAGAGATTGGCTGAAAGAACAAAAAAAGAACTAAGAAAGATGCTTTATCTGTTCCCCAACTAAATGGCACATGTCAGGAGCTATTTGCAGAGGAAGAACCACAATACATGCCTTCTGGAAAGTATAGCTCACTACAAATGAGCACTGGAGAGGTGACAGACACTAAAAAAAAAAAAAAAAAAAAAAGGAAAGGAAAGGAATCCTGTTGCTGCATGCTGGGTCTTATAATCTTTACCTATTTTCTTGGTTTAGAATCAGAAAAGCAGATTATGCAAGTAGTAGAAAAATCCCCTGAAGTCACAGAGAATTGCATGACCTGCTCCTTATTAAGGCTCCAGCAGTCTGTCCCTTACTATGACTCTCAGAAGAACATTTCCTCATTACTCAAGTAGAAAGGGAGTGGGCCTAAGACAATCCATATTTTCTGTGAAGAAAATTATATCCTGATAGATCTAAACTCCCTTTAAGAAAAATAATCAGCATTGGGCTAATAAAAAATTACCGCAGCGGAAGATAGAAGGACTAGCACAAAGACGGGTACATCTCTGACAATAATTTATTGCAAGAACCAGAAGAAAATTACAATTGCTTATTTGAAAAGGCGTAAGGCCTTGTCAGTGTCAGGCAAAGACACAGGAAAACGGGACGAAGAAAAGAAAGCAATGAGTTATCCGATGGCTTCAAGGACCATTATAAATTAGTGATAAAGATAAAATTTCCATTTGACTCTGGCGTGGATATCCACTGCTGTGGAAAATCAAAGCAGTGATGTGGACCAGAAGAATGGGAAGTTTTCCCAGAACACAGAGAAAAATGACAGATTTGATGAAAGAAAGCGAATACTCACATCTTATATATATCAAAATGAATGTATGCGGAGAGGAAGAAAAAGAGTGAAGGTAAAGCCAAGAGTAGTTATTCCCCAAAGAGTATAACCAGTCTAAACAGAGAAGATATAAATAAGAGAAAACATTTCAGGGGTGAGAGAGGACTTACCATATATAAGGTATAATTCCTGGGAAAAATCCTTATCCAGACACATCCAGATAAAATATGTGAATCACCAACATGAAGTAAAACTACTGAAACCACCTAGGAAGGAAAAGCAAATGTCTATGGTGAATAAAAAATCAAGCTTGCCACAGACCTCTCCTCTGCAGTAGTGAATGACAAAATACATGGGTGCAACAGGCATCAAAATATTATTAAAATATACAACATGTAAATAACCTAATTAAGAAGGTTTTATATATTTATATATAAAACTTTGTATCTTACTTTTAAGATTCACAGTTATTTTCAGAGTCCATAAAATATTTACCTAGAAAAGATCTAAATGGCCACGAGGAAAATTTTAACAAACATAAAAAAGTAGAAATTTTATAGTCTACATTTTCTTATTATGCAATAATTAGCATGGCAGATAATTAATCACAGGCAAATATTTAAAAAGTTTTCCTTGGCAGCTCCTTAGTTAACCAATAATTCAAGACTATAATTATTGCAATCTACATTGAAACTAACAAAAGAGACAACAGGCTATGTCAAAAATAGAATGAAACAGCAAATTCTATACTCAGGACAGAAAGTATAACTCTAAATGCTTTCATCAGTAAATAGGTAAGAATAAACATAATAAACTATTCAGTCTAAGAAGCTAAAACTAATATGCCAAAGTTATCCCAATTAATCTAAGAGATAGGAATAAGGAGAGATGAAAACTAACACAAGACTTAATTAATTACAGAGCATACAATGGTAGAATTGACAAATTTGAAAGCTAGTAGATTGAAGGGACAAAAAAAGAGAACTCACAAAACATACACACTAATACACATACACAGAAAGAAAATAAAAGTATAAGTTTTGAGAATGAAAAAAGAGATGTAAGCACAGATTTAGAGGAGATATTTATTAAATTTTAAGACTGTGCTATTCATGATATATTTTAGTAAACATTCAGAAATATATGACTTACTATGATGCCACAAATTGAATAGACTAACAGGGAGGACCCTTCAAAAATATGCAGGTCCAGATGACTAGCAGGTGAGCTCTTTTGTACCTTTGTATAATAATTTCTATGATACTCTGGAGCTCATAAAAATTATAAACTTCCCAGTTTCAAATAAGAATATAAATAAGAGAAAACGGTAACCAAAATTATTAGTAACTCTAGTATTTTATTAAAGTCTTTTTTAAAAAGATTTTATTTATTTGACAGAGAGAGTGAGAGAGAGAGAGAGCACACAAGCAGGGGGAGTGGGAGAGGGAGAAGCAGGCTCCCCGCTGAGCGGGGAGTCAGATGGAGGGCTAGATCCTAGGATCCTGGGATCATGATCTGAGTGAAAGGCAGACACTTAACTGAGCCACCAGGTGCCCCTACTGAAGTCTTTATACAGTATTACAAGTGTGGGTTTTTTTCTGATACACAAAGATATTTCAACATAATAAGCCCTCTGTGCCTCAATTTCCTCATCTATGAACTGAATAATGAGAAGTTCCTACCTTATACTGTGATTTCAAAGATTGAATGTATTAAGTTTAAATGGCTTAGATATTTTATTTATATATATCCTATCAGTTGTATTTCTCGGGAGAAACCTCACTAATAGATCATCTCAAGAAACCTAAGTTTAAAATTATCATAAAATAATTTATAACTTATACCATGAAGGCATTTGGTTAAATTCATTGGTCATACACACTGGGTGACTTAGGTGGAGGGATGGCCAGGAAAAACCAAACCTACAACCAGAAACAATAGCACAAAACTTTTTATTAAACTAGGAATTGTATATCCATTTGAAATCAACACTCAATGGCCTGAACTGTGAAACACTGGCATTCCAATTAAAATCTGAAATATGTTGTCACTAACATTTTTCAGTTTTATGACAGAAGTTACTGCTGATGAAATCTCACAAAAAAGGAGGAGTGGGGACTCATGACTCCTGATGAAAAATCAATAAAAATGATCACTATTGGCAGATTATATGATTGTTTCACTAACTGATAAACTCAAGACAATTGAAGAAAAAGAAAAATAGACCTAAGAAGCAATTTCAGCTGGTTATCAGATGAATATACAAAAATTAAATAACTCTCCTACCTACCAACAATAACCACTTAGAAAATATGATTTTAAAAATTTCTCATTAATAACAATAAGGTATAAATTTCCAAAATATATAAGGCATACATAAACAAAACTACAAAATAGTATAACAATCTTTAAAAAGCCTAAATGAATTCAGAAACAATCCATGTTCCTAGGTGTATGAAAATTGTTCAAATCAAAACTAAGATGAGATCCTACCTCATACCTGTCAGAATGGCTAGAATAAACAAGATGTTGGCGAGGATACAGAGAAAGGGGAACCCTCTTACAGTGTTGGGGGAAGGCCAACTGGTGCAGCCACTCTGGAAAACAGTATGGAGCTTCCCCAAAAAGTTACAAATAGAACCAGCTTATGACCCAGCACACTGCACTACTAGGTATTTACCCATTGGACCCAAAAATCCAATTCAAAGGGGCACTTGCACCCTGATGTTTATAGTAGCATTATCAACAACAGCCAGATTATGGAAAGAGCCCAAATGTCCATCGACATTTGGATAAAGAATGGATAAAGAATAGGTGGTGTGTGTGTGTGTGTGTGTGTGTGTGTGTGTGTGTGTGTGTGTGTGTGTGTGTGTGTGTGTGTATAATCCATCACAATGGAATATTATTCAGCCCTTAAGAATGAAATCTTGTCATTTGCGACAACATGGCTGGAGTTAGAGTGCATTATGCTAAGTGAAATAAGTCAGTCAAAGAAAAACAAATACCATATGATTTCACTCATATGTGGAATTTGAGAAACAAAACAGATGAATATAGGGGAAAGAAAAAAAAGAAAGGGAGGCAAACCATAAGAGACTCTTAACTATAGAGAACAAACAGGGATGCTGGAGGGGAGGTGGGTGGGAGATGGGCTAAATGGGTGATGGGGATTAAGGAGGGAAATTGTGATGAGCACTGGGTGTTGTATGTACAAGTGATGAATCACAAAATTCTACTACTGAAACTAATATTACAGTATACGTTAAGTGACTAGAATTTAAATAAAAACTTGAAACATAAAAAAGAAACTAAATAAAGAAGTAAACTCTGAAGTTGACTGTAAATTTTATATGACCAGTACCCAAATTGATTCATCCATCCATAACCATGCCCAGTATACTTGTTGACTATATGACCTTTTCCCTCTTGGGATAGTCTCTTTCTTTCTTTCTCTCTATTTCTCTTTGTATCTCTCTGAGTTGTCTAGAGGCTTCCCCTTGCATGGAGAATAAAACCTTCTTTTTACCCTGGCCTATGGAGATCTTCATGAGTTGGTCCCTAAGTACTTTCCAGAAAGCTATCTTCCTGTTCCTTCAATGCATTAGACTTCAAGAACCCTTGTTTTCCCCTGTGTCTGTAGATGTCTCCTCACATCTTTATGTGGTGGGCCTTTTGTCTTTCAGGTCTATCTCAAAATCTATTTCCTGATGATATTATCTAATATAATCCCCAATATTTTCATACTCTATTACATCACCTTTTTTTAAGTACTTATTGCAATCTGCAATTATCCTTATGGTTTGTTTGTCTGATTATTGATTATTATCTGTCTCATCCCATTAGAATAAGCTTTTGAAACAAATCAAATGCTCAACAAAAGTAGCTTGGTTAGATGATTCCATTGCATCCACATATTGACATTATTGTTCAGTCATTAAGAATGCTGCCAAAGGGGTGCCTGGGTGGCTCAGTCGTTAAACGTCTGCCTTAGGCTCGGGTCATGATCCCAGGGTCCTGGGATCGAGCCCCACATCAGGCTCCCTGCTCCAAGGGAAGCCTGCTTCTCCCTCTCCCACTCCCCCTGCTTGTGTTCCCTCTTTGGCTGTCTCTCTCCCTCAAATAAATAAATAAAATCTTAAAAAAAATATAAAGGGGCACCTGGGTGGTTCAGTAGGTTAAGTGTCCAACTCTTGATTTCAGCTCAGGTAATGATCTCAGGGTCCTGGGATCGGCCCCATGTGGGGCTCTGCCCTCAACGCGGAGTCTGTGAGATTCTCTCTCTCCTTCTCCTTCCCCTTCTGCCCCTCCCCTCATTTGCGCTCCTGCTCTCTTTCTCCCTCTCTCTTAAATAAATAAAATGAACAAATAAATAAAATATTTAAAAAAGTGCTTCTAAAAATGATCACTTATTGCCAAGAAAAGATGTCACTCTATATTGAATGAGAAAGAAAGGATACGAAACAGGTAAATACATGAATCATTCAAAATATGTATCTGTAACAATTATCCCTTTTCCAAAGCCTAACCAAGAAATTTATTGTTTCAGGGCATGTTAGGATATAGGCTCTTTTCAGAGTTTTTCATTAGGAAGATAATTTTTTTATTAGCATATTTAGCAACATTTTTAAGCAATATTTGAGCATGTCAAAAAATGGGCATTTGCACTAAATATGCAGCATTATGCATGAAGGGGTTATAGAATTAAGTTTGGTAAGGTCAGACCACACTTTTTAAAAATAAAATAGTATGGAAGAGAAAGGAATAGAATAGAATAGAAGAATAGAATAGAACATCTCAAAAAGTTTGGTGCAAAGGGTGATTGTATTATGAATAAAAATGTGTTTTGGATGTGTGTATGTGTACTGAGTCAGGATAAAAATATATTTATTGTGGTGGGTTGAGGTAAATAAATGGCAAGAAAAGGAAGTTTGAAAACTGCTGCTGTTAAGTGAGTTTTACTCAAGGGTGTGGTAGATGGGAAAAAGAAGAAAATTCCCCTCTTCTGGTTACAGGAGAGTAAGAAAAAGAGAGGGGAAGGGAAATACGAGAGGTTTCCTCTATCCCAGGCTTTTGCGAAGTAGAGGGGTATTGTCAGATACATGGAACACAGAGGACGGAGCTACCTCTGCTTCTGCTCTGTTCCAGGAGATTCTAGGCTTCCCACTGGTATCTGGGAGTGGCTGCATCAAAGTGAACTTGGAACAGGAGAACTTCAAATCTAGTTTTCCTGGTTCTCTCTGGTTTCCTGAGAAAGGGCATGATCACTTACATTTTAACAAGAACTACTCCATTTAGCTCTCATGATTACTCTCCTGAGTAACACATGCACTACTGAGGTAGGTTGATTTGTCCAAGCTAGGAAAGTGTGATTCCATAAAGATTTAGAAGAAAACTTCCGAAAGGCAAGGATCTGGATAGCAGCTCCAAAGGGCTTGGCCAAAGAGTTTCATTCAGACTCTTGCCCAAGAGACAAGTGTGAGCTCCTGTATTTGGTTCTTATGGCTGCTGCTAACAAAGTACCACATACTGGGTGGCTTATAACAACAGAAATTTATTCTCTTAACACTTTTTGAAGCTAGAAGTCCAAAATCAAGGTGTCAGCAGGGCCATGCTCTCTCTGAAGGTACCAGGAGAGAATCTCTTCCTTGCCTTCCTCTTAGCCCTTGGTATTGCCAGCAATCCTCCACCTTCCTCAACTTGTAGATGCCTCACTCTGGTCTCTGCCTCTGTTGTTGCATGGTATTCTCTGTGTGTGTCTGTTTCTGTGCCTTCTCCTCTTCAAAGGACATCAGTCAGATTAAGGACCCACCCTACTTCCGGATAAACTCATCTTAACTAATAACATCTGTTACAACCCTACTTTCAAATGAGGTCAAGGTCTGGGATTCTGAGAAGACAAGAATTTGGGGGGACACTATCTAACCTGGTACAGCTCCCTGTGCCCCTTCCCTTCTTCCCTCCTCTATCTTGTTGTATTCTTCCTGGTTAACCCTCAGACTACTTAGCCACATGTTTGGCTGGTCTTATTTTCTTTGCCAGTTTGGTGGCATGCTGGGATACTTGCCTATTCAATCTCCTAATTACCACATCCCTACCCACAGGTTTTTTTTTTTTTTTCCTCCCTCCTACAAGGCACCTGTCATGAATTACCCCTGGGAACCCCCAACCCTCCACTTCTTTGGATCTGCTCCCAAACTTCGAACTTGGATGATGTTTTGCTTCCTTGAGCCACCCATAATGGACAGGACCTAGTCCTACCCCCTTACTGACTTTTTATAGAGAATTGGGCTGTATAGCTATAACTAATATTTTGAAATATTATCTTATATTCAACTTGTTTCTGATTTCCTGTAATTCTTGCTGCTCTAAGTTTCTACATTTATCGAAGCTGAGCATACCTTCAGGGAAAGGGCAGAAACCAGGGAAAAAAGAAGTGTCAGGCATTCGAAAGAAAAAAGGTTTTTTTTTGGGAAGACCTAGGCTTTAAATTATTAAGCTCTAGCTTGGAGAATTGAGACCACAGTAGTTTTCCTATAAAGCAGAAAGTAAGAAGAATACAAGATTCAAATGACTTTCATTTTTCCCTTTGCAAGGATGGTCAACTTCCCTCTGACTTGATAGGGGGCTATGGCCAGGGAGAATAGAAGAGCCTAGAGAGAGGAAGGAAAAAGAGATGGTAAGTTGGAAGATAGGGATATGCATGTTCCTGAGGGGGACTTCCCTGTCCTCTCTTGTGAATGAAAGGGAGTAGTGACTTTCATATACTTTAGGAATTCCATGGTATAGAAAGCTTATTTTTTGAGTCTTGCCTTAACTCTTGGATGAAAATGCCTCAGAGTGCAAATCAGGGAATCTACAAAGGAGTATAAAGCTCAACATGGTATATTCAGGTAAAGAAAGAATGAAGAATAATACCATATGGTTTCCCAATGTATATGGTGTAGAGGAGATCCAGACTTTTCTGGTGGCCCCAAAGAAGAATGAGAAAGTTCTTCAATGACAAGAAGTCTGTGAGAAGCCTGAGGTCGGAATGAATCAGGAGCTGTGTCCTTATCACTGAAAGCCACTGGGTGAAGATGTGAGCAATGAGTGTAGTAGGGTAAGTGGCAGACTCTCAAAGATCAAATGGAAGTCTAACAATGTTGGATGAAAGAAGATACTTCTCTCTAATATAAGAACAAAACACGAACCAACCATTCATGGGGTGAGGACAAAGAGAAGTGTGAGAGAAACCCTGAAAAATTAGGTAATTAGATAAAAGGTGCTAAATTAAAAAAAAAAATTTTTTAGAGAGAGAAAGCACGCGTATGCGAGCACGAGTGGGGGAGGGGTGGGGCAGAGGGGGAGAGGGAATCCCAAGCAGGCTCCACACCCAGCACAGAGCCCAATGTGGGGTTTGATCCCTCAACTCTGAGATCATGACCTGAGCTGAAATCAAGAGTTGGACTCTCAGCTGACTGAGCCATCCAGGTGCCCCAAAAGATGCTAAATTTTAAACCAAGAAGAGCCTGTGCTTCCTTGAGTTTTTCCAACCACTAGCTGATATGAGTAGCTTGTTAACAGATCAAGTTTAATTATAATGTTTAAAGTTTATGTTATGTTATGGCATATTATATTAATTGTATCAGTGTTGTGATGCTAAATTTTGAACCCACTATCTGATACAGCCCAAATTTCCTTTCCTTTATTTCCTATTACATGTACATCTATAAATTGCTCCAAGTATAGAATCAAGGGGAAAGTTTTAGTTCAACTCCCTTCTAGTCCTTTTTATCTTATCTGCGGCTTAATCAAATCACTTCCTTGTCAGAAACAGTGGGCTTCTTTATATTTCCACCACAAAATTGCTAATCCAAATTTGATGTTGATCTTTAATCTAGTCTACTGGTGACCTAGAAGTGTAAGCATTGCTTCATACCAATCTGTTTTTAAAAGATAGTAAACCAAAAAAAATGATAAGCAGAAACTTCTCTGTGTTAATATTTAAGCTGTGGAGTTTTCCAAGGATACAACCAGAGACATGGCACTTTCAAAAATAATCTTGAGGTAGAATTGTACTCTCAAATTTTCAAGTTTTCAGAAGATATTAAGCTATTCCTAAGTACTGAAATATCAAACCATTACAGATAAACTGTAGAAAGACTTCAGAATTCAATGTGACTGGACAGAAATGGGACAGATGATCTTTGAATGAAAGCAAGTGAAGTCATGCCTTTTAGAGAAAAACACTTCCTCATACTTATAAAACTAAAGGCTCTGAGCTGTTAGCTAACCTCAAAATGGAAGTGATTCAAGGTATTGGCCCCATATACTAATGCTCTCTAACAACTAACAAATATTATCAATAAGAATATTAAGAGTAATAATATATTATTTGAGCACTATGTGTCAGGTGCTGAGCTATGTATCTTATGTGTACTACTTTATTTAAAACTCTTAATAACCTCTTGCTCTTTTTGTTTTATGAAATAAGGGAAACGTCAAGGTCAAACTGAAGTCAAGAGATTCAAGTCCAAGGCAATCTGATGTCAAAGCTCAGACATTTACCTACTATGTTACACTGCCCTGAACTGAACATCTTCTACTCTGGAACAAATCTGCATCTTTTCTGTTCCTGAAATAGTGTCAGAATCAAGGGAGATGTGCCAGAATAAGAATAGATCTAGGGCAGGGCTACTAAAATTGTCAAGGCTATGGTATATGAAGGTAGGCTTTTTAAAAAAAATAATTATGGGTTCAAGATGCAAACTATAGAAAACATGAGTGGTTCCCAAAATCCTGGAGGTCTAGAACTATAGACTAGCATGTCTGTCTTAAAGAAGGAGGCATATGAAAGAGAATATAATTCTTTACCAAATTTCAGAAATCTGTTATTTTTAAGCTGAAGATAGAATATCAAGACTATAAAGACCCTTGCGCCTCATGTTTTCTGCCTCTGCCTCTACTTTCCTGTGTTTGCAAGGTACTCTTCACTGGCAGCCACAATATATCTGAGACCTTAGCCCCATCATCTGGTAACAAATTACCTTGGCATCCTCTCAAAACAGTATCCATATAATCAGCCTTTCCTAGGTACCTCCTTTTTTCATTTAGACCCTGGATTTGCTACCTCTGGGGATTATCCTTTGGGTATTTTGTTACTTCCGCAAGCCATATATCTCTCCTTGACTTCTCTCAGTCCACACAATGGGGATTTGATGTGTTTTTTTATTTCTAATTTAGCAGGTGCCTTTCTCATTCCCCTTTTTGTTCTCACTAAAGCCCTGTTGAGGGACAATCCTGTTTCCCAAAATGAAATCCTTGTCTCATACTTAACATCAGTGTCTGAGTTCTGCTGTTTATGAACAAGTGCCCCTTGCCTGCCTCCTGGAGATGACCAGACCCCCGATGCTATGCTTTGTCTCCCTGATAGTAAATCATGTCTCACTGTCATCCGAAACAGTCAGTTCTAGGTGATGCTGCTTAGGTTTTTTCCTAAGCTTGCATGCTGTGAAGCTATTACTAAGTAGGAGAAAATGAAACTAGGTGGACAGGCATTTGGCTAGAGAAAACTTATCAGAACAGAAGATTCTGTACCCTAGAGGAATGTTCCATTGTAGGGTTTAATCGGACTTTATTATAATCTGGGTTAGCTTTAAAGAGAACTGGTCCATTGGGAAGTCCATTGAGGAAGTGATAGTTTGGGGTCTCACATTCATGTCTGAGCCACAGGAAAATGGAGCTTGCCTTAAGAGATTTTGGAAATATCAGAAGTAGATTTAGCAAAGGATTAAGCTGGGGGCCCATATACACAGACAACTGAGGTATGATTCAGAGTGGGTTATATGGTCCCAATAAGCTGTGATATAAACCAGGAATCAGTGATCAAAAAGAATAAAGCAAGCACAAGGAAGTATGGGGCAACAGGTTAGGGTGTACAATTTCTGAAAGTTTATCTCTATACCCCTGATGATTTCTACAATCTTGTTTGGTTTTATAAACAGACAGGGAATAGCGTATATGTGATTTAAAGGACCAGTGGGAAAAACAGGGAGTAACTATAAAAATACACAAGACCTGGTATTTGCCTTGTGGGAAGAGGCTAGGTTAGAAAGAAAGGACAGATTTACCACTGATCTTCTGACTTTGCCCTACTCAGCTGTATCTCCTGAGTTACTAGTTTTTCTTCTCTCTGTCCCACTATCTTGGGTGTATCTTGTACCAAGCCCTGATTCCCTCCATGACATTGCCTCTCTCATGTTACCTAGGTTGGAATGTCACGCTCATACTGGAAGATGGAGATAGGAATGAAAAATAAACCATAGTAAATAAAACTATAACATGTTATTAAGGTAATTAGGGTTGTCAGAGGAGAGCCCCTAAATTTTCATGGCCCCGTAATCACAAATGATTAAGTGTTCATTGCTGCTCCTGGTAGACAGAAGAATACTCTTAAGTGGGCCCTGGCAATAACACAATGTGGGATTCCTTTGGGCTCTATGCCACATCCAGATTCACAGTGCAAAATCCAAGAAGCTGGTACTCCATAAAGTTATTTACACTGCTCCTATAGGAAACTTCTCTAATTGGGCTACAGAGTGTCCTGGGTCTGATTTCACTGTAGCCTTTGGACCTGTCTTCTAGAACTCCTCTCCTCTCTGATAAACCATCTTCCTGCCAGTCCTTAAGCCTCAGCTCAGGCTCACCACCTGGAGGCCTTTAGTAGCTAATGCTAGGTGTGGCTGAATACATCATGCTGGGTTGGTCAGGGCAGATTAAAAAAATGTTGAATTTCAAGCAGAAAAAAAAAAAATACCTTGATTGGGTGAACTGGCCATTTGTTTCCGTAAGTTATCCATCCAGTATTTTCATTGGAACTAAAAAAAAAAAAATTAAAAAAAAAATTAAATCCAGTGCAATTTTTATTCTCACTGCCATGTTAGCCAATTAATGGCTGCATGTAAAATTTGCCACCTAGCGCCCTGGGACTTTATTTATATAATACTCATAGTGTCAACAGAAGTAGTGGTGCATGTGTTGACCAATACACCCTGTGCACTATGTGTGTTTCTTAAAGGAAGGGATTCTGTTTCATATATTTTTGAATGTCTGGTATCCAGAATTAGGCCTGGCCCAGAGTAGATACACCTGGCTATTTCCTCAACTGAAATAAATTCTACAATGTCCAGGTTCTCTAACTTCTCTCCAAGCTCCAAATAGTAAATGGGTATATGGTACTTCCCTAGGCAGAGCTGGGCACAAGGAAAATAAAGGCCCTGAGTTCCTGAATCTTATGTCCTAATGTTGAAGGTTAAGGAAAACATTCTCTATTAGGGATCGTCACTTAGTCTGGATTCTTTAGTAAATGCGATACACTGAGATTCTGGGATAATAAGGTATTTCAATCTAGAGTCCTGCAAACACTCAACGAGCCTAGGATTCCATAAATAAGAGTGCCCCCCCCAAAAAAAGAGGACAGTGCCAATTCGCAGGTGAAGTGCTATTTGCAGAACACGAGCAGCTAAAATCTGGAAGTGCCTCATAGACAATACACATCGTGAGCTGCCATCGGAGAGTTGCAGTTTACTATCCCTTTAAGCTGCTGTGCTGTACTATGCAGTAATTATTTACTTTTAAAAGACAGATCTTCAGAAACTTAAGACAATTTCTACCCCCCACCCTCCCTACACAAATGACTAGTGAACGCCATTCTCTTCAGAAATGCCACACACTGAGTTTTACTTCTAAAATGATACTTAATTCCATCCATGACAGTGGCATTTCATAAAGAAGGGGTCCTCAACAGTATGTGAGGCATCCATCGGGACCCTCTCAACATTCTTGGTTCCTCCTATCTTGGAAACCCAGAGGGTAAGCACTAGGTCACACCCTATAAAGATAATATACATAATCATTTAGTTGAGTTAAAGGACCTTGGTGGAAACAATGGGGACTATTCATTTTCTAGTGCTTGGAGTTCCCTCCCCACAGCAGAAGTAGGAGGGACAGAGGGAAATGCAGTATATTATGCTAATCTATTATGGGAACAGATAAATGAATACTATGCTCCAGATTCTCTCCATAGCAATTACTTTTGTTACACATGTATAAATGCACGTTTTAGCTATTTTAATCACTTCCTTATCCATATGCTGTTTGAATAGTGAAGAATATATTCAAGAAAGTGAATTGCACGCAGGAAGCACTAATTACTGTGGTTATAAAAACAAACCACAAACTACAACTATATTCCCTATCAAAATTTGGTTAAGTATTTCTACTCGCTCCTGTGTAAATTAAAGATGCCTCGAATTTTCTAATCCTTTTGTAAGTATGAATTTCTTAACCCCAATATCAGAGCTAGCTAGCTCTGCCCCAATGAGAGTCTGTCTTTCACAAAAGAGAAAAGATTTTCAAAGCAGCTAACTTTAGTTTGAGACGTTGTATATTAAATAAACTAAGCTCTGAACTCCCATCTCCCCTAGAGAGGAGAGACACTTCATTGCCACGATGACATTTCCATTTAAAAGGACGGAAATGGGGGAAGAAACGAAGCCACTTGCAAGTGCTGTGGCCTGTTCTGCCCTCTAGTCAAGCGGAACGGGTCCCGGAAGACCTTGGGCGACGGAGAAGAGATAGTGTGCTGTAGTTACCCTGGTCTAGGGTGGTAGCCGGCCCTTCCGCGTGCAAGCGCAAACGGCGGCATCAGGCATAATAACGGTGGTCGGCCGCCGCGGAGCTCCCAGAGAGTCCGGGGAGGGCCTCGGCGGGGAAAGCTGGAGGCCGGATGCCGCCGGCCTCGCGGAGCCTCTCGCCGCTGTCCATACTGATGAGCTCCTCGGCTGACACAAGCAGGCAGAGCGAAGGCGGAGAAGGGGAGGCAGAGGAGGCGCGG
Source organism: Eumetopias jubatus (assembly GCF_037043125.1). Lineage (NCBI taxonomy): Eukaryota > Metazoa > Chordata > Mammalia > Carnivora > Otariidae > Eumetopias > Eumetopias jubatus. Next base: position 50,532,755 of record NW_028274813.1, read on the forward strand.
AGGCAGGCGGCTGAGCTGCGCACCCGGCTTTGACGTCGCCCAGCTGCGGCTAGCAGCTCGCGCTCTCAGCACGTAGCGCACAACGTGACCACACACAGCCTACCCCTCTGGCAGCCAGGCAGCCCGTCCGCCCGCTCTCGGCTTCGCCCTCCTCCTCCACCTCCTCCTCTCGCCTCCGCGGCGCGCACCCCCGCGCACACCCAGGGATTCCGGCGGGCGTCGAGCCCTGGGCGCTCCGCCGCTCGGCCCGGCACCTCTGCCGCAGCTGGGGCCCGACCGGCGGCCACGCAGCCGGGTGTCCTCCTCAGGCGGCCGCTCCCGCGTTCACCTCTGGATGCCAGCACTACGTTAGCCCAGGCGGGGAACCCCTTCAGCGGCTCCCTGCTCTAAACTCCCGCCTGTCCCGACCGCCCCCACCCCTCCACCTGGCGGGGGCGGCGCGGAAACGAAGAGGACGCGCGAGGTGCCGGTGGGCACGCGTAGACGTGTGTGCGGATCCGGTCTCTGCTTGGCATTCTCCCTCTTTCGCAAGTGGTGGTGCCTGGACTCTGCTTTCGGCTCCTGGAATTGGTGCGGCCGCCCGGAGCCCCCTCTTCGCTGGCAGGGCGCTAAAGGCTATTTTGGAGAACGGTGGTGGTGGTGGTGGTGGTGGCGGCGGCGGCGGCGGCGGCGGCTGAGGCTGGTGCCCGAGAGAGCTCCAGACGCACACTCTGCTCCTCGTCGGTCCCTCTCCTCCTCCCCCCTCCTCCCATCCCTTCCTCCCCACCCCCGTCCCCTTAGCCCCACTCCTCCTCTTCCTCCTCCTCTTCCTCCTCTCCCCGCTCGGCGATGCGAGCCTGTATCGTGTAACAGGATTGGCGTTGCAATGGCAACTGATGGAATGGGGGAAGGCAAGACAGCAGGGCTGGGGGCTCCGGACTGCGGGCGGGCGGGCCGCTGCCGCCGCTTGACGCTGCTCCGGGGACCTTCGCGAGTTACTTTGTAAAGGCGAACCCAGGCAAGGAAGCCCCTGCTCAGTGCCCCGAGTCAGAGGCCACTTCCTGCTCCGTGGCTGCGCGCGTCAGGCTCGCACCGCTCGGCACCCCCGGCCCCTGGCCCGCGCCCGCTGGCAGCCCAGCGCGCCGCCGCCGCCGCCGTCGCTGCGGAGACTCGAGCTAGCTCCCCTGAAGAACACTTCGCCTCACGGCCCCCTTCCCAGCACGCCCCCTGCTCCTCCCCGGCGTCTGCGATTTTCCCAGGCGCCCGGTGTGAGTGCGGCGTGCGTGTGAGTGTGTGTTAGGGTACCGTGTTGTGTGTGTGTGTGTGTGTGTGTGTGTATGAGTGTGGGGTGTGCGGGGCTCCTGCGCTCCGCTCACGGCCGCTGCCGGGGAAGGACGGACGGACGGCGCTTTCTTCGGCGAGCGGTTCCCGGGTACCTCGGCTCGGCCCGGGCGCGACTGGAGCGCGCTCGGCTAGCCGCCGGCCTCCGGAAGGTCCCGCCGCGTCCCCCCTGGGCTGGATATGTTCATGTTCACGTGAAGATGGATTTAGTGTACGGTCTCGTGTGGCTGCTGACAGTCCTCCTGGAGGGGATCTCCGGCCAAGGAGTATACGGTGAGTGGAATCGCGACGCTATCGTGACCTTGTGATTCTTAGTTAAGATAGGCTGGCGAGCGAAAATGCACGACTCGCACCGTTCCGGGGCCCCTCCCGGCGTGGTATTTGATTTACACTTCATCACGTTATTGGGAGCGGTAAGGAGGCAGCGAGCGCGCTGCGGATTGGGCTGCGAGCCGCTCCCCCAGCGCCTCGGCTGGGGCTGGGAGTTGGGTCGAGCCGGCAACATTGCACTCTTGCGAACGAGTGGCTTTGCACTTGATTTATCTCCTCTGGGGAGCGGAGCTCTAGCAGTCTTTGATTTAATAATGATTTGGCTCCTTGCATTGCCGCTGTGTCGGTGCCGCGGTTTCCCCTGAAGGGAAGCTTCGAATGTGACCCCAGTGAGCTTCCCATCCGTCTCCGTCTCCCGCCTCCTCCTTCTCTCCACCTTTTCCTTTTTTTTTTTTTTTTGTGAATGTCTCTGTGACTTGATTTTCCGGCTCAGGAAGTGGGGTGACAGTTGAGTTGCGTCCTGCACCAGCGTTGCCATGAATACTGACTTGGGGAGGGGAAAATAGCAGGCAAGATTCCCGGTGCCAGACACAATTAAGGGACATGCTTATGTGAATGGATGAGCAAATGCATGAATGAACGGATGGCGAAGTCCGCGCGTCTCGGCTCCGGGGCAGGACACCGGCTCGCTGCAACAGGAACACAACCTCAGTTCTCTGGAAAACCCAGTCTGGGCGGGTTGGGACCGAGAGAAGGGCGAGCTTGTTAATTTGGAGATTTTTAAGTCCTCAAGAGCAGTCCCAGGTTCCTTTGCCTGTCAGCAGTTGGCACCCTTGGCTTCCGGAATGAAAGATACACTCACACACACACCCAGGCCCTGTGTGAAATGTGCGTCTTTTCCTGGGACAAGCAGGCAGTGCCACAAAGGGAACATAACTTTTGTGATCTCAAAGGTATGGTAGGGAGGTTAGGAGAACAGCTCTTGAGAGTACAGCAGGCCAAGACTCCCCCACAAGTCCCCTAGGGTCCATGTGTGCTGGAAATCAACCTCCTGCCTTTGGTATCTATCGCTTTGGGGGTTTGGACCCCAGCACTGCAGTGCTAGGTCAATGGCTGTCCTGGGGCAAAGGGCATGAGTGTTTGTGGAAATGTCAGAGCTCTCCCTGCAGACCCTAGAACTTACTGCAAGAGGGTGTGGGTGCAGGGGGACCTTGAATACTCAAACTCTCTGGGAATGTGGAGTGTGACCTGGGCAGCTGCTTGGGAAAGGATGTGGGAGATCTGAAGGGAGCCTTTACTGTCTCCACTGTGTTCTTCCTGGGCTGAGCAGTGGGTGGGGGTGGTCCGGAGGGTGTCTGGAGTGGGGCGCTCCATCTGCCACTCCCCTTTCCTGTCTTCCTAGTTCCCTTTTTGGCATGGGCCAGGAAAATTTCACTTTCTCCCACTTATACACATTTTAATTTCCTGTCCCTACCCAACCCCTCTTTCCCAAATGAAAGAGAACTTGCCTGATGGTGGTCGTGGTGGTGGTGGTGGTATGTGTGTATAAGAGAGATGTTGAGACTCCAGGTGGATCTTATTGCTTGGCTGACAGCAGGAGGTGGGGCATTGAGGAAGGCAGGAATTCATTTACTGCTCTTTTGACTTCTGCTGGACTCTGATATCCCTGAGCATCTGAGAGTGGCTACGATTCTAGGGATGGAGGAATGCTGGAGATTGAGCCTTTTCGAGGAGCTATTCTTTAGTGTGGGGGAGTCTGGATTCCTTTTATCCCATGTCTAAGTCTTTTCTCTTCCATTTGTTCTGACCATCCCAGCTAAAAGGATTAAAAAAAAAAAAAAAACACGAACTGTGTGTGTGTGTGTGTGTGTGTGTGTGTGTGTGTGTAGGAGATAATGAGAAGTTAGAAAGATTGGGGGACAGAACTTGCTAGAACTGTCTGGATTAGAAAGGCATGGTACCAGTTTCCTGTCACTTTTTGTCATTCAGATTATTGTCCTGGCAAGTTTCATGTTGGGCAGGGGAAAAGGGTAAGATCTAGGAGTGGAGATAAGTAGAAAACATTTGCATTGAGATAATGTCCATGTTGCTTAACAACAAAGGGGGAGGCAGTTCTGCTACTGAACTGATCATTGTGATGAAAGTGGTGGCTTTTTTTTTCTCTGTTTTCTTTTAATATTGATGTGGATATTAGGCATTGGAGTAGAATGGGTTTTGTGTGAAAATTAATCAGCATCCCTGGTCTTTATAAATGCCACAGCTATTAGGTGGGTGAACAAATATATTTATGTGTTACTTTTTAAATATGTCTTAGCACAAGTTAGGTTCTCACAGTGGGAACCTCTAACCTTCAGCATCAGCGTCACCTGGAAACTTGTTAGAAATGCAAATTTTCAACCCTCCCCCCCACCAGACTTTCTAAATCAGAAATTCTCAGTGTGGGACCCAGCAATGACTGCGAGGCTTGCTGAAGTCTGAGAACCACCAGTATGAACTTCAAATTCCATTGCTTTGACTTTGTAAATCATGACCTTTCTTAATCTAAAGTAGTTTGAATTTTATTTGTGAAAGTGTTTGTAGTGAAGAGAACAGTTTATTTTTATTTAGGTATAAAATATTGATCAATTGTGAAAAGGACATAGAAGAGTTAGTGTAAGGTTATAGATGTGTTTTGAACATTTTACATGAAGAGCCTTGAAAATAATAAATAAATAAATAAAACAGGGCAATTATAAACAGAGTTTAAAGACCTACATAGGAACTTTGCTACCATAAAAATCTGTATCCCTTTATCCCTTTGTATTTGCTAATGTAAAACCATTCATGTCACACACAAAGTATTATTTCTTAATATTGTCTTCTGGAAGCCAGGTTAAAGAAAAAGTAAAAATTATATGTAATTCAAGCAAAATTATATCATTGTAGCCTCAAATTAACTTCATGGTTTAGTAATTCAATTTCTTTTTTTTTTTTTTTTGTAACAGAATATTTGTTTTAAGGCACAGATGATAATTGTTTTGAGTTACTGTAATCTTTCTCTTGTGCTCAGCTTGGCACCATGTGCAGTACTTATGTGTAAAAGTTTATGCTATAGACCTACGAATTTATTGTCATTTATCTAGGGACATTGCTTAGCAAACTAACTGCACAATGGCTGAGATTTGCATATATGTGACGTTTGGGTAACGGAGATTATCCTCCAATTTATGCCTGTCTACCCTACCCTCCACCAATAATTCTGATGTCATTTTTAGAAAGGCACTTAAAAACTGACATTTTTCCTGTTTATTTCTTAAATACTCTGTATCAGAAATGGCATTACAGTGATATAAATTGTTTGAAAACACTTCTGAAAGGAAGATTGCAGAAAAAGAATTCTTTGTAATAGAGCAGCATCAGAAAATTTGATGTGGACTTCCTAAAACAACTGTTAACTATTTTGATGGATAATAGTCATTTGGAGATATCTGTATTTGTGTAGTTTTTGAAGTCCATTTTTCTTGAGTTATAGATTCTACTTTCTTGACTTTTAGAAAGTTATTTGCATTGAGAATTTTTCCTCAGAATACTCTTGGGATTTTAGTGTTTTGTTTTAATTTTAATTTTACTTACACTGAAAACCAAAGTCATTAAATGAACAATGAAATGGTATCCATTTTTGGCATTATTTTGTTGGACTTGCCTTGTATTAGGTTTAGGATAACTGATTAAACATAGCATCAAGGGTCATGATAAACCTTAGCTATGTGTATACTTAACTGAAATACCTAGAGTCAAGTGATCTAAAGCATTTTCCTAGTTTTAAAAGTTTTCTTTGTAAGTTATTCTGCATCATAAATTGGGCTGTTTAACTATGTTTTCTTTTCTTTTTGTTTTAAAGATTTTATATATTTAGCAGAGTGGGGAGAGGAGCCGAGGGAGAGAGGTGAGAGAGAGAGAATCTGAGGTAGACTTTGTGCTGAGCTCGGAGCGGGACATGAGGCTCTATCTCATGACCCTGAGATCCTGACCTGAGTCGAAATCAAGAGTCAGATGCTTAACCTACTGAGCCACCCAGGCACTCCCAAACTGTGTTTCTAGAGATCCTGTTGGTAAGGCATCGTATTGAGAATCGTATCTCCCATAAACTTCTCAGTTGTTTTGCTAAAAAAGAAAAAAATAGCTCTGTTGCTACACACTGTATTTTTACTTCTGACCCATCATGCCCTTAATTTCCAGGGAGGCTCATGAAAGATTATAAATGCATTAGCACAAGACAAATCTACAAATGAAAAACAAAAGTCTAAGTCTGAGTAGTTTTTAATGGGAGCTAAATCAGCCAATGACTAGGTATCCTGAAATGGTTAATGCACCCTTTATAAATAGCTCCCAGGATGTGCTGGAAGCAATAAATAGATAAGTTTATCCAACATACTGTATTCACTCAATTCCAGTAATATGAATTAATATATAATTTAGGAATGACACCCCAGGCAGTAGCTGTATAGAAAAGAGTTGGTGGAATTGAGAATCAGGGAATAAGGGGAAAGGAAGGGTCTGGAAGTTATTTCAGACAGTGGGTTGAATCTGAATGGACAGATTTACCCAAAGGATAAGGTTGCTCTGGAATGTCTGTTGACCATTACATCCAGTCCCAGGATATTGCCATCCTCATGGCAGAGTTATCCCAAGTGCATTGAATTGTGATTTTTGTCCAGTTTGAGTGTGGAGAGACCCTGTTATATCATATACTGCTTTTGACTGAACACATATTTAGGGTGTCAGCCTGGGAAGCCCGGGAAGAGAGGGGGATATGACTTTAATAAGTGTTGCTGAAAAAAAAAATCAATCTAAAGCTCTACCACGTATAGTCAGCTCTTTTTTGTCTTCCCATTCCTCACCCCACTGTCTCTACATGCTCATACACATTCACAGACTACTATTGTCACATCAGCACCTTGGCCACCATCATGAGGAAAAGTGAGCTGTCCTTTG